>NW_027422263.1:0-217002 GCF_037893015.1 Macrotis lagotis | reverse complement strand
GAAACAAGGGTAAGGCACGGCAACGCACGGCTAGGCAATGCACGGCCAAGCAAGGAAAGGGTAACGCAAGGCAAGGCACGGTGAGGAAAGGCAAGGCTAATGCACGACAATGCAGGGCTAGGCAATGCACGGCAAGGTAAGGAAAGCATAACGCAAGGGTCAGGCGAGGCAAGGCTAATGCACGACAACGCAAGGCTAGGCAGTGCTCGGCAAGGCAAGGAAAGAGTAACGGAAGGAAAGAAAGGCAAGGGAAAGAAAGGGAAGGCAAGGGTAACGGAAGGAACGGCACGGTAAGGGGAAACAAGGCTAAGGCTCGACAACGCAGGATTAGGCAATGCACGGCAAGGCAAGGAAAGGGTAACGCAAGGCAAGGCACGGTCAGGCGAGGCAAGGCTAAGGCAGGACAACGCAAGGCTAGGCAATGCACGGAAGGCAAGCAAAGAGTAACGGAAGGCAAGGAAGGCAAGGGAAAGCAAGGGTAGGCAAGGGCAACGGACGGAACGGCACGTTAAGGGGAAACAAGCCTAAGGCACGACAACGCAGGACTAGGCAATGCACGGCAAGGCAAGGAAAGGGTAACGCAAGGCAATGCACGGTCAGGCGAGGCAAGGCTAATGCACGACAACGCAAGGCTAGGCAGTGCTCGGCAAGGCAAGGAAAGAGTAACGGAAGGAAAGAAAGGCAAGGGAAAGCAAGGGAAGGCAATGGTAACGGAAGGAACGGCACGGTAAGGGGAAACAAGGCTAAGGCACGACAACGCAGGACTAGGCAAGGCACGGCAAGGCAAGGAAAGGGTAACGCAAGGCAAGGCACAGTCAGGCGAGGCAACGCTAATGCACGAAAAAGCACGGCTAGGCAATGCACGGCAAGGCAAGGAAAGGGTAACGCAAGGCAAGGCAAGGTCAGGCGAGGCAAGGCTAATGCACGACAACGCAAGGCTAGGCAATGCACGGCAAGTCATGGAAAGGGTAACGCAAGGCAAGGCACGGTCAGGCGAGGCAAGGATAAGGAACGACAACGCAAGGCTAGGCAGTGCACGGCTAGGCAAGGAAAGAGTAACGGAAGGCAAAGCAAGGCAAGGGAAAGCAAGGGAAGGCAAGGGTAACGGAAGGAACGGCACGGTAAGGGGAAACAAGGCTATGGCACGACAACGCAGGACTAGGCAATGCACGGCAAGGCAAGGAAAGGGTAACGCAAGGCAAGGCACGGTCAGGCGAGGCAAGGCTAATGCACGACAACGCAAGGCTAGGCAATGCACGGCTAGGCAAGGAAAGAGTAACGGAAGGAGAGGAAGGCAAGGCAAAGCAAGGCAAGGCAAGTGTGACAAAAGGCAAGGCACGGCAAGGGGAAACAAGGGTAAGGAACGGCAACGCACGGCTACGCAATGCACGGCCAGGCAAGGAAAGGGTAACGCAAGGCAAGGCACGGTGAGGAAAGGCAAGGCTAATGCACGACAATGCAGGGCTAGGCAATGCACGGCAAGGCAAGGAAAGCATAACGCAAGGCAAGGCACGGTCAGGCGAGGCAAGGCTAATGCACGACAACGCAAGGCTAGGCAGTGCTCGGCAAGGCAAGGAAAGAGTAACGGAAGGAAAGAAAGGCAAGGGAAAGCAAGGGAAGGCAAGGGTAACGGAAGGAACGGCACGGTAAGGGGAAACAAGGCTAAGGCACGACAACGCAGGACTAGGCAATGCACGGCAAGGCAAGGAAAGGGTAACGCAAGGCAAGGCACGGTCAGGCGAGGCAACGCTAATGCACGAAAAAGCACGGCTAGGCAATGCACGGCAAGGCAAGGAAAGGGTAACGCAAGGCAAGGCACGGTCAGGCGAGGCAAGGCTAAGGCACGACAACGCAAGTCTAGGCAATGCACGGCAAGGCAAGGAAAGGGTAACGCAAGGCAAGGCACGGTCAGGCGAGGCAAGGCTAAGGCACGACAACGCAAGGCTAGGCAGTGCACGGCTAGGCAAGGAAAGAGTAACGGAAGGAAAGGAAGGCAAGGCAAAGTAAGGCAAGCCAAGTGTAACGGAAGAAACGGCACAGCAAGGGGAAACAAGGCTAAGGCAAGACAACGCACGGCTAGGCAATGCACGGCAAGGGAAGGAAAGGGTAACGCAAGGCAAGGCACGGTCAGGCGAGGCAAGGCTAATGCACGACAACGCAAGGCTAGGCAATGCACGGCTAGGCAAGGAAAGAGTAACGGAAGGAAAGGAAGGCAAAGCAAAGCAAAGCAAGGCAAGTGTAACAAAAGGCACGGCACGGCAAGGGGAAACAAGGGTAAGGCACGACAACGCAAGGCTAGGCAGGGCACGGCAAGGCAAGGAAAGGGTAACGCAAGGCAAGCTACGGTGAGGCAAGGGAAGGCTAATGCACGACAACGCAAGGCTAGGCAGTGCACGGCTAGGCAAGGAAAGAGTAACGGAAGGAAAGGAAGGCAAGGCAAAGAAAGGCAAGGCAAGTGTAACGGAAGGAACGGCACAGCAAGGGGAAACAATGCTAAGGCACGACAACGCAAGGCTAGGCAATGCACGGAAGGTAAGTAAAGAGTAACGGAAGGCAAGGAAGGCAAGGGAAAGCAAGGGTAGGCAAGGGCAACGGACGGAACGGCACGTTAAGGGGAAACAAGCCTAAGGCACGACAACGCAGGACTAGGCAATGCACGGCAAGGCAAGGAAAGGGTAACGCAAGGCAAGGCACGGTCAGGCGAGGCAACGCTAATGCACGAAAAAGCACGGCTAGGCAATGCACGGCAAGGCAAGGAAAGGGTAACGCAAGGCAAGGCACGGTCAGGCGAGGCAAGGCTAATGCACGACAACGCAAGGCTAGGCAATGCACGGCAAGGCAAGGAAAGGGTAACGCAAGGCAATGCACGGTCAGGCGAGGCAAGGCTAATGCACGACAACGCAAGGCTAGGCAGTGCTCGGCAAGGCAAGGAAAGAGTAACGGAAGGAAAGAAAGGCAAGGGAAAGCAAGGGAAGGCAATGGTAACGGAAGGAACGGCACGGTAAGGGGAAACAAGGCTAAGGCACGACAACGCAGGACTAGGCAATGCACGGCAAGGCAAAGAAAGGGTAACGCAAGGCAAGGCACGGTCAGGCGAGGCAAGGCTAATGCACGACAACGCAAGGCTAGGCAATGCACGGCTAGGCAAGGAAAGAGTAACGGAAGGAGAGGAAGGCAAGGCAAAGCAAGGCAAGGCAAGAGTAACAAAAGGCAAGGCACGGCAAGGGGAAACAAGGGTAAGGCACGGCAACGCACGGCTAGGCAATGCACGGCCAAGCAAGGAAAGGGTAACGCAAGGCAAGGCACGGTGAGGAAAGGCAAGGCTAATGCACGACAATGCAGGGCTAGGCAATGCACGGCAAGGTAAGGAAAGCATAACGCAAGGGTCAGGCGAGGCAAGGCTAATGCACGACAACGCAAGGCTAGGCAGTGCTCGGCAAGGCAAGGAAAGAGTAACGGAAGGAAAGAAAGGCAAGGGAAAGAAAGGGAAGGCAAGGGTAACGGAAGGAACGGCACGGTAAGGGGAAACAAGGCTAAGGCACGACAACGCAGGATTAGGCAATGCACGGCAAGGCAAGGAAAGGGTAACGCAAGGCAAGGCACGGTCAGGCGAGGCAAGGCTAAGGCACGACAACGCAAGGCTAGGCAATGCACGGAAGGCAGCAAAGAGTAACGGAAGGCAAGGAAGGCAAGGGAAAGCAAGGGTAGGCAAGGGTAACGGAAGGAACGGCACGGTAAGGGGAAACAAGCCTAAGGCACGACAACGCAGGACTAGGCAATGCACGGCAAGGCAAGGAAAGGGTAACGCAAGGCAAGGCACGGTCAGGCGAGGCAAGGCTAATGCACGACAACGCAAGGCTAGGCAGTGCTCGGCAAGGCAAGGAAAGAGTAACGGAAGGAAAGAAAGGCAAGGGAAAGCAAGGGAAGGCAAGGGTAACGGAAGGAACGGCACGGTAAGGGGAAACAAGGCTAAGGCACGACAACGCAGGACTAGGCAATGCACGGCAAGGCAAGGAAAGGGTAACGCAAGGCAAGGCACGGTCAGGCGAGGCAACGCTAATGCACGAAAAAGCACGGCTAGGCAATGCACGGCAAGGCAAGGAAAGGGTAACGCAAGGCAAGGCACGGTGAGGCAAGGCAAGGCTAATGCACGACAACGCACGGCTAGGCAATGCACGGCAAGTCATGGAAAGGGTAACGCAAGGCAAGGCACGGTCAGGCGAGGCAAGGCTAATGCACGACAACGCAAGGCTAGGCAGTGCTCGGCAAGGCAAGGAAAGAGTAACGGAAGGAAAGAAAGGCAAGGGAAAGCAAGGGAAGGCAAGGGTAACGGAAGGAACGGCACGGTAAGGGGAAACAAGGCTATGGCACGACAACGCAGGACTAGGCAATGCACGGCAAGGCAAAGAAAGGATAACGCAAGGCAAGGCACGGTCAGGCGAGGCAAGGCTAATGCACGACAACGCAAGGCTAGGCAATGCACGGCTAGGCAAGGAAAGAGTAACGGAAGGAGAGGAAGGCAAGGCAAAGCAAGGCAAGGCAAGTGTGACAAAAGGCAAGGCACGGCAAGGGGAAACAAGGGTAAGGGACGGCAACGCACGGCTAGGCAATGCACGGCCAAGCAAGGAAAGGGTAACGCAAGGCAAGGCACGGTGAGGAAAGGCAAGGCTAATGCACGACAATGCAGGGCTAGGCAATGCACGGCAAGGCAAGGAAAGCATAACGCAAGGCAAGGCACGGTCAGGCGAGGCAAGGCTAATGCACGACAACGCAAGGCTAGGCAGTGTTCGGCAAGGCAAGGAAAGAGTAACGGAAGGAAAGAAAGGCAAGGGAAAGCAAGGGAAGGCAAGGGTAACGGAAGGAACGGCACGGTAAGGGGAAACAAGGCTAAGGCACGACAACGCAGGACTAGGCAATGCACGGCAAGGCAAGGAAAGGGTAACGCAAGGCAAGGCACGGTCAGGCGAGGCAACGCTAATGCACGAAAAAGCACGGCTAGGCAATGCACGGCAAGGCAAGGAAAGGGTAACGCAAGGCAAGGCACGGTCAGGCGAGGCAAGGCTAATGCACGACAACGCAAGTCTAGGCAATGAACGGCAAGGCAAGGAAAGGGTAACGCAAGGCAAGGCACGGTCAGGCGAGGCAAGGCTAATGCACGACAAAGCAAGGCTAGGCAATGCACGGCTAGGCAAGGAAAGAGTAACGGAAGGAAAGAAAGGCAAGGGAAAGCAAGGGAAGGCAAGGCTAACGGAAGGAACGGCACGGTACGGGGAAACAAGACTAAGGCACGACAACGCAGGACTAGGCAATGCACGGCAAGGCAAAGAAAGGGTAACGCAAGGCAAGGCACGGTCAGGCGACGGAAGGCTAAGGCACGACAACGCAAGGCTAGGCAATGCACGGAAGGTAAGTAAAGAGTAACGGAAGGCAAGGAAGGCAAGGGAAAGCAAGGGTAGGCAAGGGTAACGGAAGGAACGGCACGGTAAGGGGAAACAAGGCTAAGGCACGACAACGCAGGACTAGGCAATGCACTGCAAGGCAAGGAAAGGGTAACGCAAGGCAAGGCACGGTCAGGCGAGGCAACGCTAATGCACGAAAAAGCACGGCTAGGCAATGCACGGCAAGGCAAGGAAAGGGTAACGCAAGGCAAGGCACGGTCAGGCGAGGCAAGGCTAATGCACGACAACGCAAGGCTAGGCAATGCACGGCAAGGCAAGGAAAGGGTAACGCAAGGCAAGGCACGGTCAGGCGAGGCAAGGCTAATGCACGACAACGCAAGGCTAGGCAGTGCTCAGCAAGGCAAGGAAAGAGTAACGGAAGGAAAGAAAGGCAAGGGAAAGCAAGGGAAGGCAAGGGTAACGGAAGGAACGGCACGGTAAGGGGAAACAAGGCTAAGGCACGACAACGCAGGACTAGGCAATGCACGGCAAGGCAAAATAGGGTAACGCAAGGCAAGGCACGGTCAGGGGAGGCAAGGCTAATGCACGACAACGCAAGGCTAGGCAATGCACGGCAAGGCAAGGAAAGAGTAACGGAAGGAGAGGAAGGCAAGGCAAAGCAAGGGAAGGCAAGTGTAACAAAAGGCACGGCACGGCAAGGGGAAACAAGGGTAAGGCACGACAACGCACGGCTAGGCAATGCACGGCCAAGCAAGGAAAGGGTAACGCAAGGCAAGGCACGGTGAGGAAAGGCAAGGCTAATGCACGACAATGCAGGGCTAGGCAATGCACGGCAAGGCAAGGAAAGCATAACGCAAGGCAAGGCACGGTCAGGCGAGGCAAGGCTAATGCACGACAACGCAAGGCTAGGCAGTGCTCGGCAAGGCAAGGAAAGAGTAACGGAAGGAAAGAAAGGCAAGGGAAAGCAAGGGAAGGCAAGGGTAACGGAAGGAACGGCACGGTAAGGGGAAACAAGGCTAAGGCACGACAACGCAGGACTAGGCAATGCACGGCAAGGCAAGGAAAGGGTAACGCAAGGCAAGGCACGGTCAGGCGAGGCAAGGCTAAGGCAGGACAACGCAAGGCTAGGCAATGCACGGAAGGCAAGCAAAGAGTAACGGAAGGCAAGGAAGGCAAGGGAAGGCAAAAGTAAAGGAAGGAACGGCACGGTAAGCGGAAACAAGGCTAAGGCACGACAACTCAGGACTAGGCAATGCACGGCAAGGCAAGGAAAGATTAACGCAAGGCAAGGCACGGTCAGGCGAGGCAAGGCTAATGCACGACAACGCAAGGCTAGGCAATGCACGGCTAGGCAAGGAAAGAGTAACGGAAGGAAAGGAAGGCATAGCAAAGCAAGGCAAGGCAAGTGTAACAAAAGGCACGGCACGGCAAGGGGAAACAAGGGTAAGGCACGACAACGCAAGGCTAGGCAGTGCACGGCAAGGCAAGGAAAGGGTAACGCAAGGCAAGGTACGGTGAGGCAAGGCTAAGGCACGACCAAGGCTAGGCAGTGCACGGCTAGGCAAGGAAAGAGTAACGGAAGGAAAGGAAGGCAAGGCAAAGAAAGGCAAGGCAAGTGTAACGGAAGGAACGGCACAGCAAGGGGAAACAAGGCTAAGGCACGACAACGCACGGCTAGGCGGTGCACGGCTAGGCAAGGAAAGAGTAACGGAAGGAAAGAAAGGCAAGGGAAAGCAAGGGAAGGCAAGGCTAACGGAAGGAACGGCACGGTACGGGGAAACAAGGCTAAGGCACGACAACGCAGGACTAGGCAATGCACGGCAAGGCAAAGAAAGGGTAACGCAAGGCAAGGCACGGTCAGGCGACGCAAGGCTAAGGCACGACAACGCAAGGCTAGGCAATGCACGGAAGGTAAGTAAAGAGTAACGGAAGGCAAGGAAGGCAAGGGAAAGCAAGGGTAGGCAAGGGCAACGGACGGAACGGCACGTTAAGGGTAAACAAGCCTAAGGCACGACAACGCAGGACTAGGCAATGCACGGCAAGGCAAGGAAAGTGTAACGCAAGGCAAGGCACGGTCAGGCGAAGCAACGCTAATGCACGAAAAAGCACGGCTAGGCAATGCACGGCAAGGCAAGGAAAGGGTAACGCAAGGCAAGGCACGGTCAGGCGAGGCAAGGCTAATGCACGACAACGCAAGGATAGGCAATGCACGGCAAGGCAAGGAAAGGGTAACGCAAGCCAATGCACGGTCAGGCGAGGCAAGGCTAATGCACGACAACGCAAGGCTAGGCAGTGCTCGGCAAGGCAAGGAAAGAATAACGGAAGGAGAGGAAGGCAAGGTAAAGCAAGGCAAGGCAAGTGTAACAAAAGGCAAGGCACGGCAAGGGGAAACAAGGGTAAGGCACGGCAACGCACGGCTAGGCAATGCACGGCCAAGCAAGGAAAGGGTAACGCAAGGCAAAGCACGGTGAGGAAAGGCAAGGCTAATGCACGACAATGCAGGGCTACGCAATGCACGGCAAGGCAAGGAAAGCATAACGCAAGGCAAGGCACGGTCAGGCGAGGCAAGGCTAATGCACGACAACGCAAGGCTAGGCAGTGCTCGGCAAGGCAAGGAAAGAGTAACGGAAGGAAAGAAAGGCAAGGGAAAGCAAGGGAAGGCAAGGGTAACGGAAGGAACGGCACGGTAAGGGGAAACAAGGCTAAGGCACGACAACGCAGGATTAGGCAATGCACGGCAAGGCAAGGAAAGGGTAACGCAAGGCAAGGCACGGTCAGGCGAGGCAACGCTAATGCACGAAAAAGCACGGCTAGGCAATGCACGGCAAGGCAAGGAAAGGGTAACGCAAGGCAAGGCACGGTCAGGCGAGGCAAGGCTAATGCACGACAACGCAAGGCTAGGCAATGCACGGCAAGGCAAGGAAAGGGTAACGCAAGGCAATGCACGGTCAGGCGAGGCAAGGCTAATGCACGACAACGCAAGGCTAGGCAGTGCTCGGCAAGGCAAGGAAAGAGTAACGGAAGGAAAGAAAGGCAAGGGAAGGCAAGGGAAGGCAAGGGTAACGGAAGGAACGGCACGGTAAGGGGAAACAAGGCTAAGGCACGACAACGCAGGACGAGGCAATGCACGGCAAGGCAAAGAAAGGGTAACGCAAGGCAAGGCACGGTCAGGCGAGGCAAGGCTAATGCACGACAACGCAAGGCTAGGCAATGCACGGCTAGGCAAGGAAAGAGTAACGGAAGGAGAGGAAGGCAAGGCAAAGCAAGGCAAGGCAAGTGTAACAAAAGGCAAGGCACGGCAAGGGGAAACAAGGGTAAGGCACGGCAACGCACGGCTAGGCAATGCACGGCCAAGCAAGGAAAGGGTAACGCAAGGCAAGGCACGGTGAGGAAAGGCAAGGCTAATGCACGACAATGCAGGGCTAGGCAATGCACGGCTAGGCAAGGAAAGAGTAACGGAAGGAAAGAAAGGCAAGGGAAAGCAAGGGAAGGCAAGGCTAACGGAAGGAACGGCACGGTACGGGGAAACAAGGCTAAGGCACGACAACGCAGGACTAGGCAATGCACGGCAAGGCAAAGAAAGGGTAACGCAAGGCAAGGCACGGTCAGGCGACGGAAGGCTAAGGCACGACAACGCAAGGCTAGGCAATGCACGGAAGGTAAGTAAAGAGTAACGGAAGGCAAGGAAGGCAAGGGAAAGCAAGGGTAGGCAAGGGCAACGGACGGAACGGCACGTTAAGGGGAAACAAGCCTAAGGCACGACAACGCAGGACTAGGCAATGCACTGCAAGGCAAGGAAAGGGTAACGCAAGGCAAGGCACGGTCAGGCGAGGCAACGCTAATGCACGAAAAAGCACGGCTAGGCAATGCACGGCAAGGCAAGGAAAGGGTAACGCAAGGCAAGGCACGGTCAGGCGAGGCAAGGCTAATGCACGACAACGCAAGGCTAGGCAATGCACGGCAAGGCAAGGAAAGGGTAACGCAAGGCAATGCACGGTCAGGCGAGGCAAGGCTAATGCACGACAACGCAAGGCTAGGCAGTGCTCAGCAAGGCAAGGAAAGAGTAACGGAAGGAAAGAAAGGCAAGGGAAAGCAAGGGAAGGCAAGGGTAACGGAAGGAACGGCACGGTAAGGGGAAACAAGGCTAAGGCACGACAACGCAGGACTAGGCAATGCACGGCAAGGCAAAATAGGGTAACGCAAGGCAAGGCACGGTCAGGGGAGGCAAGGCTAATGCACGACAACGCAAGGCTAGGCAATGCACGGCTAGGCATGGAAAGAGTAACGGAAGGAGCGGAAGGCAAGGCAAAGCAAGGGAAGGCAAGTGTAACAAAAGGCAAGGCACGGCAAGGGGAAACAAGGGTAAGGCACGGCAACGCACGGCTAGGCAATGCACGGCCAAGCAAGGAAAGGGTAACGCAAGGCAAGGCACGGTGAGGAAAGGCAAGGCTAATGCACGACAATGCAGGGCTAGGCAATGCACGGCAAGGCAAGGAAAGCATAACGCAAGGCAAGGCACGGTCAGGCGAGGCAAGGCTAATGCACGACAACGCAAGGCTAGGCAGTACTCGGCAAGGCAAGGAAAGAGTAACGGAAGGAAAGAAAGGCAAGGGAAAGCAAGGGAAGGCAAGGGTAACGGAAGGAACGGCACGGTAAGGGGAAACAAGGCTAAGGCACGACAACGCAGGACTAGGCAATGCACGGCAAGGCAAAGAAAGGGTAACGCAAGGCAAGGCACGGTCAGGCGAGGCAAGGCTAAGGCAGGACAACGCAAGGCTAGGCAATGCACGGAAGGCAAGCAAAGAGTAACGGAAGGCAAGGAAGGCAAGGGAAGGCAAAACTAAAGGAAGGAACGGCACGGTAAGCGGAAACAAGGCTAAGGCACGACAACTCAGGACTAGGCAATGCACGGCAAGGCAAGGAAAGATTAACGCAAGGCAAGGCACGGTCAGGCGAGGCAAGGCTAATGCACGACAACGCAAGGCTAGGCAATGCACGGCTAGGCAAGGAAAGAGTAACGGAAGGAAAGGAAGGCATAGCAAAGCAAGGCAAGGCAAGTGTAACAAAAGGCACGGCACGGCAAGGGGAAACAAGGGTAAGGCACGACAACGCAAGGCTAGGCAGTGCACGGCAAGGCAAGGAAAGGGTAACGCAAGGCAAGGTACGGTGAGGCAAGGGAAGGCTAATGCACGACAACGCAAGGCTAGGCAGTGCACGGCTAGGCAAGGAAAGAGTAACGGAAGGAAAGGAAGGCAAGGCAAAGAAAGGCAAGGCAAGTGTAACGGAAGGAACGGCACAGCAAGGGGAAACAAGGCTAAGGCACGACAACGCACGGCTAGGCGGTGCACGGCTAGGCAAGGAAAGAGTAACGGAAGGAAAGAAAGGCAAGGGAAAGCAAGGGAAGGCAAGGCTAACGGAAGGAACGGCACGGTACGGGGAAACAAGGCTAAGGCACGACAACGCAGGACTAGGCAATGCACGGCAAGGCAAAGAAAGGGTAACGCAAGGCAAGGCACGGTCAGGCGACGCAAGGCTAAGGCACGACAACGCAAGGCTAGGCAATGCACGGAAGGTAAGTAAAGAGTAACGGAAGGCAAGGAAGGCAAGGGAAAGCAAGGGTAGGCAAGGGCAACGGACGGAACGGCACGTTAAGGGTAAACAAGCCTAAGGCACGACAACGCAGGACTAGGCAATGCACGGCAAGGCAAGGAAAGTGTAACGCAAGGCAAGGCACGGTCAGGCGAAGCAACGCTAATGCACGAAAAAGCACGGCTAGGCAATGCACGGCAAGGCAAGGAAAGGGTAACGCAAGGCAAGGCACGGTCAGGCGAGGCAAGGCTAATGCACGACAACGCAAGGATAGGCAATGCACGGCAAGGCAAGGAAAGGGTAACGCAAGCCAATGCACGGTCAGGCGAGGCAAGGCTAATGCACGACAACGCAAGGCTAGGCAGTGCTCGTCAAGGCAAGGAAAGAGTAACGGAAGGAGAGGAAGGCAAGGCATAGCAAGGCAAGGCAAGTGTAACAAAAGGCAAGGCACGGCAAGGGGAAACAAGGGTAAGGCACGGGAACGCACGGCTAGGCAATGCACGGCCAAGCAAGGAAAGGGTAACGCAAGGCAAAGCACGGTGAGGAAAGGCAAGGCTAATGCACGACAATGCAGGGCTACGCAATGCACGGCAAGGCAAGGAAAGCATAACGCAAGGCAAGGCACGGTCAGGCGAGGCAAGGCTAATGCACGAAAACGCAAGGCTAGGCAGTGCTCGGCAAGGCAAGGAAAGAGTAACGGAAGGAAAGAAAGGCAAGGGAAAGCAAGGGAAGGCAAGGGTAACGGAAGGAACGGCACGGTAAGGGGAAACAAGGCTAAGGCACGACAACGCAGGATTAGGCAATGCACGGCAAGGCAAGGAAAGGGAAACGCAAGGCAAGGCACGGTCAGGCGAGGCAAGGCTAATGCACGAAAAAGCACGGCTAGGCAATGCACGGCAAGGCAAGGAAAGGGTAACGCAAGGCAAGGCACGGTCAGGCGAGGCAAGGCTAATGCACGACAACGCAAGGCTAGGCAATGCACGGCAAGGCAAGGAAAGGGTAACGCAAGGCAATGCACGGTCAGGCGAGGCAAGGCTAATGCACGACAACGCAAGGCTAGGCAGTGCTCGGCAAGGCAAGGAAAGAGTAACGGAAGGAAAGAAAGGCAAGGGAAAGCAAGGGAAGGCAATGGTAACGGAAGGAACGGCACGGTAAGGGGAAACAAGGCTAAGGCACGACAACGCAGGACGAGGCAATGCACGGCAAGGCAAAGAAAGGGTAACGCAAGGCAAGGCACGGTCAGGCGAGGCAAGGCTAATGCACGACAACGCAAGGCTAGGCAATGCACGGCTAGGCAAGGAAAGAGTAACGGAAGGAAAGGAAGGCAAGGCAAAGCAAGGCAAGGCAAGTGTAACAAAAGGCAAGGCACGGCAAGGGGAAACAAGGGTAAGGCACGGCAACGCACGGCTAGGCAATGCACGGCCAAGCAAGGAAAGGGTAACGAAAGGGAAGGCACGGTGAGGAAAGGCAAGGCTAATGCACGACAATGCAGGGCTAGGCAATGCACGGCAAGGCAAGGAAAGCATAACGCAAGGCAAGGCACGGTCAGGCGAGGCAAGGCTAATGCACGACAACGCAAGGCTAGGCAGTGTTCGGCAAGGCAAGGAAAGAGTAACGGAAGGAAAGAAAGGCAAGGGAAAGCAAGGGAAGGCAAGGGTAACGGAAGGAACGGCACGGTAAGGGGAAACAAGGCTAAGGCACGACCACGCAGGACTAGGCAATGCACGGCAAGGCAAGGAAAGGGTAACGCAAGGCAAGGCACGGTCAGGCGAGGCAAGGCTAAGGCACGACAACGCAAGGCTAGGCAATGCACGGAAGGCAAGCAAAGAGTAACGGAAGGCAAGGAAGGCAAGGGAAGGCAAAAGTAAAGGAAGGAACGGCACGGTAAGCGGAAACAAGGCTAAGGCACGACAACTCAGGACTAGGCAATGCACGGCAAGGCAAGGAAAGATTAACGCAAGGCAAGGCACGGTCAGGCGAGGCAAGGCTAATGCACGACAACGCAAGGCTAGGCAATGCACGGCTAGGCAAGGAAAGAGTAACGGAAGGAAAGGAAGGCATAGCAAAGCAAGGCAAGGCAAGTGTAACAAAAGGCACGGCACGGCAAGGGGAAACAAGGGTAAGGCACGACAACGCAAGGCTAGGCAGTGCACGGCAAGGCAAGGAAAGGGTAACGCAAGGCAAGGTACGGTGAGGCAAGGGAAGGCTAATGCACGACAACGCAAGGCTAGGCAGTGCACGGCTAGGCAAGGAAAGAGTAACGGAAGGAAAGGAAGGCAAGGCAAAGAAAGGCAAGGCAAGTGTAACGGAAGGAACGGCACAGCAAGGGGAAACAAGGCTAAGGCACGACAACGCACGGCTAGGCGGTGCACGGCTAGGCAAGGAAAGAGTAACGGAAGGAAAGAAAGGCAAGGGAAAGCAAGGGAAGGCAAGGCTAACGGAAGGAACGGCACGGTACGGGGAAACAAGGCTAAGGCACGACAACGCAGGACTAGGCAATGCACGGCAAGGCAAAGAAAGGGTAACGCAAGGCAAGGCACGGTCAGGCGACGCAAGGCTAAGGCACGACAACGCAAGGCTAGGCAATGCACGGAAGGTAAGTAAAGAGTAACGGAAGGCAAGGAAGGCAAGGGAAAGCAAGGGTAGGCAAGGGTAACGGACGGAACGGCACGTTAAGGGGAAACAAGCCTAAGGCACGACAACGCAGGACTAGGCAATGCACGGCAAGGCAAGGAAAGTGTAACGCAAGGCAAGGCACGGTCAGGCGAAGCAACGCTAATGCACGAAAAAGCACGGCTAGGCAATGCACGGCAAGGCAAGGAAAGGGTAACGCAAGGCAAGGCACGGTCAGGCGAGGCAAGGCTAATGCACGACAACGCAAGGATAGGCAATGCACGGCAAGGCAAGGAAAGGGTAACGCAAGCCAATGCACGGTCAGGCGAGGCAAGGCTAATGCACGACAACGCAAGGCTAGGCAGTGCTCGGCAAGGCAAGGAAAGAGTAACGGAAGGAGAGGAAAGCAAGGCAAAGCAAGGCAAGGCAAGTGTAACAAAAGGCAAGGCACGGCAAGGGGAAACAAGGGTAAGGCACGGGAACGCACGGCTAGGCAATGCACGGCCAAGCAAGGAAAGGGTAACGCAAGGCAAAGCACGGTGAGGAAAGGCAAGGCTAATGCACGACAATGCAGGGCTACGCAATGCACGGCAAGGCAAGGAAAGCATAACGCAAGGCAAGGCACGGTCAGGCGAGGCAAGGCTAATGCACGACAACGCAAGGCTAGGCAGTGCTCGGCAAGGCAAGGAAAGAGTAACGGAAGGAAAGAAAGGCAAGGGAAAGCAAGGGAAGGCAAGGGTAACGGAAGGAACGGCACGGTAAGGGGAAACAAGGCTAAGGCACGACAACGCAGGATTAGGCAATGCAAGGCTAGGCAAGGAAAGGGAAACGCAAGGCAAGGCATGGTGAGTCAAGGCAAGGCTAATGCCGGAAAACGCACGGCTACGCAATGCACGGCAAGGCAAGGAAAGGGTAACGCAAGGCAAGGCACGGTCAGGCAAGGCAAGGCTAATGCACGACAACGCAAGGCTAGGCAATGCACGGCAAGGCAAGGAAAGGGTAACGCAAGGCAAGGCACGGTCAGGCGAGGCAAGGCTAATGCACGACAACGCAAGGCTAGGCAGTGCTCGGCAAGGCAAGGAAAGAGTAACGGAAGGAAAGAAAGGCAAGGGAAAGCAAGGGAAGGCAAGGGTAACGGAAGGAACGGCACGGTAAGGGGAAAGAAGGCTAAGGCACGACAACGCAGGACTAGGCAATGCACGGCAAGGCAAGGAAAGGGTAACGCAAGGCAAGGCACGGTCAGGCGAGGCAAGGCTAATGCACGACAACGCAAGGCTAGGCAATGCACGGCTAGGCAAGGAAAGAGTAACGGAAGGAGAGGAAGGCAAGGCAAAGCAAGGCAAGGCAAGTGTAACAAAAGGCAAGGCACGGCAAGGGGAAACAAGGGTAAGGCACGGCAACGCACGGCTAGGCAATGCACGGCCAAGCAAGGAAAGGGTAACGCAAGGCAAGGCACGGTGAGGAAAGGCAAGGCTAATGCACGACAATGCAGGGCTAGGCAATGCACGGCAAGGCAAGGAAAGGGTAACGCAAGGCAATGCACGGTCAGGCGAGGCAAGGCTAATGCACGACAACGCAAGGCTAGGCAGTGCTCGGCAAGGCAACGAAAGAGTAACGGAAGGAAAGAAAGGCAAGGGAAAGCAAGGGAAGGCAAGGGTAACGGAAGGAACGGCACGGTAAGGGGAAACAAGGCTAAGGCACGACAACGCAGGACTAGGCAATGCACGGCAAGGCAAGGAAAGGGTAACGCAAGGCAAGGCACGGTCAGGCGAGGCAAGGCTAAGGCAGGACAACGCAAGGCTAGGCAATGCACGGAAGGCAAGCAAAGAGTAACGGAAGGCAAGGAAGGCAAGGGAAGGCAAAAGTAAAGGAAGGAACGGCACGGTAAGCGGAAACAAGGCTAAGGCACGACAACTCAGGACTAGGCAATGCACGGCAAGGCAAGGAAAGATTAACGCAAGGCAAGGCACGGTCAGGCGAGGCAAGGCTAATGCACGACAACGCAAGGCTAGGCAATGCACGGCTAGGCAAGGAAAGAGTAACGGAAGGAAAGGAAGGCATAGCAAAGCAAGGCAAGGCAAGTGTAACAAAAGGCACGGCACGGCAAGGGGAAACAAGGGTAAGGCACGACAACGCAAGGCTAGGCAGTGCACGGCAAGGCAAGGAAAGGGTAACGCAAGGCAAGGTACGGTGAGGCAAGGGAAGGCTAATGCACGACAACGCAAGGCTAGGCAGTGCACGGCTAGGCAAGGAAAGAGTAACGGAAGGAAAGGAAGGCAAGGCAAAGAAAGGCAAGGCAAGTGTAACGGAAGGAACGGCACAGCAAGGGGAAACAAGGCTAAGGCACGACAACGCACGGCTAGGCGGTGCACGGCTAGGCAAGGAAAGAGTAACGGAAGGAAAGAAAGGCAAGGGAAAGCAAGGGAAGGCAAGGCTAACGGAAGGAACGGCACGGTACGGGGAAACAAGGCTAAGGCACGACAACGCAGGACTAGGCAATGCACGGCAAGGCAAAGAAAGGGTAACGCAAGGCAAGGCACGGTCAGGCGACGCAAGGCTAAGGCACGACAACGCAAGGCTAGGCAATGCACGGAAGGTAAGTAAAGAGTAACGGAAGGCAAGGAAGGCAAGGGAAAGCAAGGGTAGGCAAGGGCAACGGACGGAACGGCACGTTAAGGGTAAACAAGCCTAAGGCACGACAACGCAGGACTAGGCAATGCACGGCAAGGCAAGGAAAGTGTAACGCAAGGCAAGGCACGGTCAGGCGAAGCAACGCTAATGCACGAAAAAGCACGGCTAGGCAATGCACGGCAAGGCAAGGAAAGGGTAACGCAAGGCAAGGCACGGTCAGGCGAGGCAAGGCTAATGCACGACAACGCAAGGATAGGCAATGCACGGCAAGGCAAGGAAAGGGTAACGCAAGGCAATGCACGGTCAGGCGAGGCAAGGCTAATGCACGACAACGCAAGGCTAGGCAGTGCTCGGCAAGGCAAGGAAAGAGTAACGGAAGGAGAGGAAGGCAAGGCAAAGCAAGGCAAGGCAAGTGTAACAAAAGGCAAGGCACGGCAAGGGGAAACAAGGGTAAGGCACGGGAACGCACGGCTAGGCAATGCACGGCCAAGCAAGGAAAGGGTAACGCAAGGCAAAGCACGGTGAGGAAAGGCAAGGCTAATGCACGACAATGCAGGGCTACGCAATGCACGGCAAGGCAAGGAAAGCATAACGCAAGGCAAGGCACGGTCAGGCGAGGCAAGGCTAATGCACGACAACGCAAGGCTAGGCAGTGCTCGGCAAGGCAAGGAAAGAGTAACGGAAGGAAAGAAAGGCAAGGGAAAGCAAGGGAAGGCAAGGGTAACGGAAGGAACGGCACGGTAAGGGGAAACAAGGCTAAGGCACGACAACGCAGGATTAGGCAATGCACGGCAATGCAAGGAAAGGGTAACGCAAGGCAAGGCACGGTCAGGCGAGGCAAGGCTAAGGCAGGACAACGCAAGGCTAGGCAATGCACGGAAGGCAAGCAAAGAGTAACGGAAGGCAAGGAAGTCAAGGGAAGGCAAAGGTAAAGGAAGGAACGGCACGGTAAGCGGAAACAAGGCTAAGGCACGACAACTCAGGACTAGGCAATGCACGGCAAGGCAAGGAAAGGGTAACGCAAGGCAAGGCACGGTCAGGCGAGGCAAGGCTAATGCACGACAACGCAAGGCTAGGCAATGCACGGCTAGGCAAGGAAAGAGTAACGGAAGGAAAGGAAGGCATAGCAAAGCAAGGCAAGGCAAGTGTAACAAAAGGCACGGCACGGCAAGGGGAAACAAGGGTAAGGCACAACAACGCAAGGCTAGGCAGTGCACGGCAAGGCAAGGAAAGGGTAACGCAAGGCAAGGTACGGTGAGGCAAGGGAAGGCTAATGCACGACAACGCAAGGCTAGGCAGTGCACGGCTAGGCAAGGAAAGAGTAACGGAAGGAAAGGAAGGCAAGGCAAAGAAAGGCAAGGGAAGTGTAACGGAAGGAACGGCACAGCAAGGGGAAACAAGGCTAAGGCACGACAACGCACGGCTAGGCAGTGCACGGCTAGGCAAGGAAAGAGTAACGGAAGGAAAGAAAGGCAAGGGAAAGCATGGGAAGGAAAGGCTAACGGAAGGAACGGCACGGTACGGGGAAACAAGGCTAAGGCACGACAACGCAGGACTAGGCAATGCACGGCAAGGCAAAGAAAGGGTAACGAAAAAGCACGGCTAGGCAATGCACGGCAAGGCAAGGAAAGGGTAACGCAAGGCAAGGCACGGTCAGGCGAGGCAAGGCTAATGCACGACAACGCAAGGCTAGGCAGTGCACGGCTAGGCAAGGAAAGAGTAACGGAAGGAAAGAAAGACAAGGGAAAGCAAGGGAAGGCAAGGCTAACGGAAGGAACGGCACGGTACGGGGAAACAAGACTAAGGCACGACAACGCAGGACTAGGCAATGCACGGCAAGGCAAAGAAAGGGTAACGCAAGGCAAGGCACGGTCAAGCGACGCAAGGCTAAGGCACGACAACGCAAGGCTAGGCAATGCACGGAAGGTAAGTAAAGAGTAACGGAAGGCAAGGAAGGCAAGGGAAAGCAAGGGTAGGCAAGGGCAACGGACGGAACGGCACGTTAAGGGGAAACAAGCCTAAGGCACGACAACGCAGGACTAGGCAAGGCACGGCAAGGCAAGGAAAGGGTAACGCAAGGCAAGGCACGGTCAGGCGAGGCAACGCTAATGCACGAAAAAGCACGGCTAGGCAATGCACGGCAAGGCAAGGAAAGGGTAACGCAAGGCAAGGCACGGTCAGGCGAGGCAAGGCTAATGCACGACAACGCAAGGCTAGGCAATGCACGGCAAGGCAAGGAAAGGGTAACGCAAGGCAATGCACGGTCAGGCGAGGCAAGGCTAATGCACGACAACGCAAGGCTAGGCAGTGCTCGGCAAGGCAAGGAAAGAGTAACGGAAGGAAAGAAAGGCAAGGGAAAGCAAGGGAAGGCAAGGGTAACGGAAGGAACGGCACGGTTAGGGGAAACAAGGCTAAGGCACGACAACGCAGGACTAGGCAATGCACGGCAAGGCAAAGAAAGGGTAACGCAAGGCAAGGCACGGTCAGGCGAGGCAACGCTAATGCACGAAAAAGCACGGCTAGGCAATGCACGGCAAGGCAAGGAAAGGGTAACGCAAGGCAAGGCACGGTCAGACGAGGCAAGGCTAATGCACGACAACGCAAGGATAGGCAATGCACGGCAAGGCAAGGAAAGGGTAACGCAAGGCAAGGCACCCTCAGGCGACGCAAGGCTAAGGCACGACAACGCAAGGCTAGGCAATGCACGGAAGGTAAGTAAAGAGTAACGGAAGGCAAGGAAGGCAAGGGAAAGCAAGGGTAGGCAAGGGCAACGGACGGAACGGCACGATAAGGGGAAACAAGCCTAAGACACGACAACGCAAGACTAGGCAATGCACGGCAAGGCAAGGAAAGGGTAACGCAAGGCAAGGCACGGTCAGGCGAGGCAACGCTAATGAACGAAAAAGCACGGCTAGGCAATGCACGGCAAGGCAAGGAAAGGGTAACGCAAGGCAAGGCACGGTCAGGCGAGGCAAGGCTAATGCACGACAACGCAAGGCTAGGCAATGCACGGCTAGGCAAGGAAAGAGTAACGGAAGGAAAGAAAGGCAAGGGAAAGCAAGGGAAGGCAAGGCTAACGGAAGGAACGGCACGGTACGGGGAAACAAGACTAAGGCACGACAACGCAGGACTAGGCAATGCACGGCAAGGCAAAGAAAGGGTAACGCAAGGCAAGGCACGGTCAGGCGACGCAAGGCTAAGGCACGACAACGCAAGGCTAGGCAATGCACGGAAGGTAAGTAAAGAGTAACGGAAGGCAAGGAAGGCAAGGGAAAGCAAGGGTAGGCAAGGGCAACGGACGGAACGGCACGTTAAGGGGAAACAAGCCTAAGGCACGACAACGCAGGACTAGGCAAGGCACGGCAAGGCAAGGAAAGGGTAACGCAAGGCAAGGCACGGTCAGGCGAGGCAACGCTAATGCACGAAAAAGCACGGCTAGGCAATGCACGGCAAGGCAAGGAAAGGGTAACGCAAGGCAAGGGACGGTCAGGCGAGGCAAGGCTAATGCACGACAACGCAAGGCTAGGCAATGCACGGCAAGGGAAGGAAAGGGTAACGCAAGGCAATGCACGGTCAGGCGAGGCAAGGCTAATGCACGACAACGCAAGGCTAGGCAGTGCTCGGCAAGGCAAGGAAAGAGTAACGGAAGGAAAGAAAGGCAAGGGAAAGCAAGGGAAGGCAAGGGTAACGGAAGGAACGGCACGGTTAGGGGAAACAAGGCTAAGGCACGACAACGCAGGACTAGGCAATGCACGGCAAGGCAAAGAAAGGGTAACGCAAGGCAAGGCACGGTCAAGGGAGGCAAGGCTAATGCACGACAACGCAAGGCTAGGCAATGCACGGCTAGGCAAGGAAAGAGTAACGGAAGGAGAGGAAGGCAAGGCAAAGCAAGCCAAGGCAAGTGTAACAAAAGGCAAGGCACGGCAAGGGGAAACAAGGGTAAGGCACGGCAACGCACGGCTAGGCAATGCACGGCCAAGCAAGGAAAGGGTAACGCAAGGCAAGGCACGGTGAGGAAAGGCAAGGCTAATGCACGACAATGCAGGGCTAGGCAATGCACGGCAAGGCAAGGAAAGCATAACGCAAGGCAAGGCACGGTCAGGCGAGGCAAGGCTAATGCACGACAACGCAAGGCTAGGCAGTGCTCGGCAAGGCAAGGAAAGAGTAACGGAAGGAAAGAAAGGCAAGGGAAAGCAAGGGAAGGCAAGGGTAACGGAAGGAACGGCACGGTAAGGGGAAACAAGGCTAAGGCACGACAACGCAGGACTAGGCAATGCCCGGCAAGGCAAGGAAAGGGTAACGCAAGGCAAGGCACGGTCAGGCGAGGCAAGGCTAAGGCAGGACAACGCAAGGCTAGGCAATGCACGGAAGGCAAGCAAAGAGTAACGGAAGGCAAGGAAGGCAAGGGAAGGCAAAGGTAAAGGAAGGAACGGCACGGTAAGCGGAAACAAGGCTAAGGCACGACAACTCAGGACTAGGTAATGCACGGTAAGGCAAGGAAAGGGTAACGCAAGGCAAGGCACGGTCAGGCGAGGCAAGGCTAATGCACGACAACGCAAGGCTTGGCAATGCACGGCTAGGCAAGGAAAGAGTAACGGAAGGAAAGGAAGGCATAGCAAAGCAAGGCAAGGCAAGTGTAACAAAAGGCACGGCACGGCAAGGGGAAACAAGGGTAAGGCACGACAATGCAAGACTAGGCAGTGTACGGCAAGGCAAGGAAAGGGTAACGCAAGGCAAGGTACGGTGAGGCAAGGGAAGGCTAATGCACGACAACGCAAGGCTACGCAGTGGACGGCTAGGCAAGGAAAGAGTAACGGAAGGAAAGGAAGGCAAGGCAAAGAAAGGCAAGGCAAGTGTAACGGAAGGAACGGCACAGCAAGGGGAAACAAGGCTAAGGCACGACAACGCACGGCTAGGCAGTGCACGGCTAGGCAAGGAAAGAGTAACGGAAGGAAAGAAAGGCAAGGCAAAGCAAGGGAAGGCAAGTGTTACGGAAGGAACGGCACGGTAAGGGGAAACAAGGCTAAGGCACGACAACGCAGGACTAGGCAATGCACGGCAAGGCAAAGAAAGGGTAACGCAAGGCAAGGCACGGTCAGGCGAGGCAAGGCTAATGCACGACAACGCTCGGCTAGGCAATGCACGGCAAGGCAAGGAAAGGGTAACGCAAGGCAAGGCACGGTCAGGCGAGGCAAGGCTAAGGCACGACAACGCTAGGCTAGGGAGTGCACGGCTAGGCAAGGAAAGAGTAACGGAAGGAAAGGAAGGGAAGGCAAAGTAAGTCAAGGCAAGTGTAACGGAAGGAACGGCACAGCAAGGGGAAACAAGGCTAAGGCAAGACAACGCACGGCTAGGCAATGCACGGCAAGGCAAGGAAAGGGTAACGCAAGGCAAGGCACGGTCAGGCGAGGCAAGGCTAAGGCAGGACAACGCAAGGCTAGGAAATGCACGGAAGGCAAGCAAAGAGTAACGGAAGGCAAGGAAGGCAAGGGAAGGCAAAGGTAAAGGAAGGAACGGCACGGTAAGCGGAAACAAGGCTAAGGCACGACAACTCAGGACTAGGCAATGCACGGCAAGGGAAGGAAAGGGTAACGCAAGGCAATGCACGGTCAGGCGAGGCAAGGCTAATGCACGACAACGCAAGGCTAGGCAGTGCTCGGCAAGGCAAGGCAAGAGTAACGGAAGGAAAGAAAGGCAAGGGAAAGCAAGGGAAGGAAAGGGTAACGGAAGCAACGGCACGGTAAGGGGAAACAAGGCTAAGGCACGACAACGCAGGACTAGGCAATGCACGGCAAGGCAAGGAAAGGGTAACGCAAGGCAAGGCACGGTCAGGCGAGGCAAGGCTAAGGAACGACAACGCAAGTCTAGGCAGTGCACGGCTAGGGAAGGAAAGAGTAACGGAAGGAGAGGAAAGCAAGGCAAAGCAAGGCAAGGCAAGTGTAACAAATGGCAAGCCACGGCAAGGGGAAACAAGGGTAAGGCACGGCAACGCACGGCTAGGCAATGCACGGCAAGGCAAGGAAAGGGTAACGCAAGGCAAGGTACGGTGAGGCAAGGGAAGGCTAAGGCACGACAACGCAGGACTAGGCAATGCACGGCAAGGCAAGGAAAGGGTAACGCAAGGCAAGGCACGGTCAGGCGAGGCAAGGCTAAGGCACGACAACGCAAGGCTAGGCAGTGGACGGCTAGGCAAGGAACGAGTAACGGAAGGAAAGGAAGGCAAGGCAAAGTAAGGCAAGGCAAGTGTAACGGAAGAAACGGCACAGCAAGGGGAAACAAGGCTAAGGCAAGACAACGCACGGCTAGGCAATGCACGGCAAGGGAAGGAAAGAGTAACGGAAGGAAAGGAAGGCAAGGCAAAGCAAGGCAAGGCAAGTGTAACAAAAGGCACGGCACGGCAAGGGGAAACAAGGGTAAGGCACGACAACGCAAGGCTAGGCAGTGCACGGCAAGGCAAGGAAAGGGTAACGCAAGGCAAGGTACGGTGAGGCAAGGGAAGGCTAATGCACGACAACGCAAGGCTAGGCAGTGCTCGGCTAGGCAAGGAAAGAGTAACGGAAGGAAAGGAAGGCAAGGCAAAGAAAGGCAAGGCAAGTGTAACGGAAGGAACGGCACAGCAAGGGGAAACAAGGCTAAGGCACGACAACGCACGGCTAGGCAGTGCACGGCTAGGCAAGGAAAGAGTAACGGAAGGAAAGAAAGGCAAGGGAAAGCAAGGGAAGGCAAGGCTAACGGAAGGAACGGCACGGTACGGGGAAACAAGGCTAAGGCACGACAACGCAGGACTAGGCAATGCACGGCAAGGCAAAGAAAGGGTAACGCAAGGCAAGGCACGGTCAGGCGACGCAAGGCTAAGGCACGACAACGCAAGGCTAGGCAATGCACGGAAGGTAAGTAAAGAGTAACGGAAGGCAAGGAAGGCAAGGGAAAGCAAGGGTAGGCAAGGGCAACGGACGGAACGGCACGTTAAGGGAAACATGCCTAAGGCACGACAACGCAGGACTAGGCAATGCACGGCAAGGCAAGGAAAGGGAAACGCAAGGCAAGGCACGGTCAGGCGAGGCAACGCTAATGCACGAAAAAGCACGGCTAGGCAATGCACGGCAAGGCAAGGAAAGGGTAACGCAAGGCAAGGCACGGTCAGGCGAGGCAAGGCTAATGCACGACAACGCAAGGCTAGGCAATGCACGGCAAGGCAAGGAAAGGGTAACGCAAGGCAATGCACGGTCAGGCGAGGCAAGGCTAATGCACGACAACGCAAGGCTAGGCAGTGCTCGGCAAGGCAAGGAAAGAGTAACGGAAGGAAAGAAAGGCAAGGGAAAGCAAGGGAAGGCAATGGTAACGGAAGGAACGGCACGGTAAGGGGAAACAAGGCTAAGGCACGACAACGCAGGACGAGGCAATGCACGGCAAGGCAAGGAAAGGGTAACGCAAGGCAAGGCACGGTCAGGCGAGGCAAGGCTAATGCACGACAACGCAAGGCTAGGCAATACACGGCTAGGCAAGGAAAGAGTAACGGAAGGAGAGGAAGGCAAGGCAAAGCAAGGCAAGGCAAGTGTAACAAAAGGCAAGGCACGGCAAGGGGAAACAAGGGTAAGGCACGGCAACGCACGGCTAGGCAATGCACGGCCAAGCAAGGAAAGGGTAACGAAAGGCAAGGCACGGTGAGGAAAGGCAAGGCTAATGCACGACAATGCAGGGCTAGGCAATGCACGGCAAGGCAAGGAAAGCATAACGCAAGGCAAGGCACGGTCAGGCGAGGCAAGGCTAATGCACGACAACGCAAGGCTAGGCAGTGTTCGGCAAGGCAAGGAAAGAGTAACGGAAGGAAAGAAAGGCAAGGGAAAGCAAGGGAAGGCATGGGTAACGGAAGGAACGGCACGGTAAGGGGAAACAAGGCTAAGGCACGACCACGCAGGACTAGGCAATGCACGGCAAGGCAAGGAAAGGGTAACGCAAGGCAAGGCACGGTCAGGCGAGGCAACGCTAATGCACGAAAAAGCACGGCTAGGCAATGCACGGCAAGGCAAGGAAAGGGTAACGCAAGGCAAGGCACGGTCAGGCGAGGCAAGGCTAATGCACGACAACGCAAGGCTAGGCAATGCACGGAAGGTAAGTAAAGAGTAACGGAAGGGAAGGAAGGCAAGGGAAAGCAAGGGTAGGCAAGGGCAACGGACGGAACGGCACGGTAAGGGGAAACAAGGCTAAGGCACGACCACGCAGGACTAGGCAATGCACGGCAAGGCAAGGAAAGGGTAACGCAAGGCAAGGCACGGTCAGGCGAGGCAACGCTAATGCACGAAAAAGCACGGCTAGGCAATGCACGGCAAGGCAAGGAAAGGGTAACGCAAGGCAAGGCACGGTCAGGCGAGGCAAGGCTAATGCACGACAACGCAAGGCTAGGCAATGCACGGAAGGTAAGTAAAGAGTAACGGAAGGGAAGGAAGGCAAGGGAAAGCAAGGGTAGGCAAGGGCAACGGACGGAACGGCACGTTAAGGGGAAACAAGCCTAAGGCACGACAACGCAGGACTAGGCAATGCACGGCAAGGCAAGGAAAGGCAAACGCAAGGCAAGGCACGGTCAGGCGAGGCAACGCTAATGCACGAAAAAGCACGGCTAGGCAATGCACGGCAAGGCAAGGAAAGGGTAACGCAAGGCAAGGCACGGTCAGGCGAGGCAAGGCTAATGCACGACAACGCAAGGCTAGGCAATGCACGGCAAGGCAAGGAAAGGGTAACGCAAGGCAATGCACGGTCAGGCGAGGCAAGGCTAATGCACGACAACGCAAGGCTAGGCAGTGCTCGGCAAGGCAAGGAAAGAGTAACGGAAGGAAAGAAAGGCAAGGGAAAGCAAGGGAAGGCAATGGTAACGGAAGGAACGGCACGGTAAGGGGAAACAAGGCTAAGGCACGACAACGCAGGACTAGGCAATGCACGGCAAGGCAAAGAAAGGGTAACGCAAGGCAAGGCACGGTCAGGCGAGGCAAGGCTAATGCACGACAACGCAAGGCTAGGCAATGCACGGCTAGGCAAGGAAAGAGTAACGGAAGGAGAGGAAGGCAAGGCAAAGCAAGGCAAGGCAAGAGTAACAAAAGGCAAGGCACGGCAAGGGGAAACAAGGGTAAGGCACGGCAACGCACGGCTAGGCAATGCACGGCCAAGCAAGGAAAGGGTAACGCAAGGCAAGGCACGGTGAGGAAAGGCAAGGCTAATGCACGACAATGCAGGGCTAGGCAATGCACGGCAAGGCAAGGAAAGCATAACGCAAGGCAAGGCACGGTCAGGCGAGGCAAGGCTAATGCACGACAACGCAAGGCTAGGCAGTGTTCGGCAAGGCAAGGAAAGAGTAACGGAAGGAAAGAAAGGCAAGGGAAAGCAAGGGAAGGCAAGGGTAACGGAAGGAACGGCACGGTAAGGGGAAACAAGGCTAAGGCACGACCACGCAGGACTAGGCAATGCACGGCAAGGCAAGGAAAGGGTAACGCAAGGCAAGGCACGGTCAGGCGAGGCAACGCTAATGCACGAAAAAGCACGGCTAGGCAATGCACGGCAAGGCAAGGAAAGGGTAACGCAAGGCAAGGCAAGGTCAGGCGAGGCAAGGCTAATGCACGACAACGCAAGGCTAGGCAATGCACGGCAAGGCAAGGAAAGGGTAACGCAAGGCAATGCACGGTCAGGCGAGGCAAGGCTAATGCACGACAACGCAAGGCTAGGCAGTGCTCGGCAAGGCAAGGAAAGAGTAACGGAAGGAAAGAAAGGCAAGGGAAAGCAAGGGAAGGCAATGGTAACGGAAGGAACGGCACGGTAAGGGGAAACAAGGCTAAGGCACGACAACGCAGGACTAGGCAATGCACGGGAAGGCAAGGAAAGGGTAACGCAAGGCAAGGCACTGTCAGGAGAGGCAAGGCTAAGGCACGACAACGCAAGGCTAGGCAGTGCACGGCTAGGCAAGGAAAGAGTAATGGAAGGAATGGAAGGCAAGGTAAAGCAAGGCAAGGCAAGTGTAACAAAAGGCACGGCACGGCAAGGGGAAACAAGGCTAAGGCACGACAACGCACGGCTAGGCAATGCATGGCAAGGCAAGGAAAGGGTAACGCAAAGCAAGGCACGGTGAGGCAAGGGAAGGCTAATGCACGACAACGCTCGGCTAGGCAATGCACGGCAAGGCAAGGAAAGGGTAACGCAAGGCAAGGCACGGTCAGGCGAGCCAAGGCTAAGGCACGACAACGCAAGGCTAGGCAGTGCACGGCTAGGCAAGGAAAGAGTAACGGAAGGAAAGGAAGGCAAGGCAAAGTAAGGCAAGGCAAGTGTAACGGAAGAAACGGCACAGCAAGGGGAAACAAGGCTAAGGCAAGACAACGCACGGCTAGGCAATGCACGGCAAGGGAAGGAAAGGGTAACGCAAGGCAAGGCACGGTCAGGCGAGGCAAGGCTAATGCACGACAACGCAAGGCTAGGCAATGCACGGCTAGGCAAGGAAAGAGTAACGGAAGGAAAGGAAGGCAAAGCAAAGCAAAGCAAGGCAAGTGTAACAAAAGGCACGGCACGGCAAGGGGAAACAAGGGTAAGGCACGACAACGCAAGGCTAGGCAGGGCACGGCAAGGCAAGGAAAGGGTAACGCAAGGCAAGTACGGTGAGGCAAGGGAAGGCTAATGCACGACAACGCAAGGCTAGGCAGTGCACGGCTAGGCAAGGAAAGAGTAACGGAAGGAAAGAAAGGCAAGGGAAAGCAAGGGAAGGCAAGGTAACGGAAGGAACGGCACGGTAAGGGGAAACAAGGCTAAGGCACGACAACGCAGGACTAGGCAATGCACGGCAAGGCAAAGAAAGGGTAACGCAAGGCAAGGCACGGTCAGGCGAGGCAAGGCTAATGCACGACAACGCAAGGCTAGGCAATGCACGGAAGGTAAGTAAAGAGTAACGGAAGGCAAGTAAGGCAAGGGAAAGCAAGGGAAGGCAAGGGCAACGGACGGAACGGCACGTTAAGGGGAAACAAGCCTAAGGCACGACAACGCAGGACTAGGCAATGCACGGCAAGGCAAGGAAAGGGTAACGCAAGGCAAGGCACGGTCAGGCGAGGCAACGCTAATGCACGAAAAAGCACGGCTAGGCAATGCACGGCAAGGCAAGGAAAGGGTAACGCAAGGCAAGGCACGGTCAGGCGAGGCAAGGCTAATGCACGACAACGCAAGGCTAGGCAATGCACGGCAAGGCAAGGAAAGGGTAACGCAAGGCAATGCACGGTCAGGCGAGGCAAGGCTAAGGCACGACAACGCAAGGCTAGGCAGTGCTCGGCAAGGCAAGGAAAGAGTAACGGAAGGAAAGAAAGGCAAGGGAAAGCAAGGGAAGGCAAGGGTAACGGAAGGAACGGCACGGTAAGGGGAAACAAGGCTAAGGCACGACAACGCAGGACTAGGCAATGCACGGCAAGGCAAAGAAAGGGTAACGCAAGGCAAGGCACGGCAGGCAAAGCAAGCCTAAGGCAAGTGAACAACGCAAGGCAAGGCACGGCAAGGAAGGAAACAAAGGTAAGGCACGGCAACGCACGGCTAGGCAATGCACGGCCAAGCAAGGAAAGGGTAACGCAAGGCAAGGCACGGTGAGGAAAGGCAAGGCTAATGCACGACAATGCAGGGCTAGGCAATGCACGGCAAGGGAAGGAAAGCATAACGCAAGGCAAGGCACGGTCAGGCGAGGCAAGGCTAAGGCACGACAACGCAAGGCTAGGCAGTGCTCGGCAAGGCAAGGAAAGAGTAACGGAAGGAAAGAAAGGCAAGGGAAAGCAAGGGAAGGCAAGGGTAACGGAAGGAACGGCACGGCAAGGGGAAACAAGGCTAAGGCACGACAACGCACGGCTAGGCAATGCACGGCAAGGCAAAGAAAGGGTAACGCAAGGCAAGGCACGGTCAGGCGAGGCAAGGCTAATGCACGACAACGCAAGGCTAGGTAATGCACGGCTAGGCAAGGAAAGAGTAACGGAAGGAGAGGAAGGCAAGGCAAAGCAAGGCAAGGCAAGTGTAACAAAAGGCAAGGCACGGCAAGGGGAAACAAGGGTAAGGCACGGCAACGCACGGCTAGGCAATGCACGGCCAAGCAAGGAAAGGGTAACGCAAGGCAAGGCACGGTGAGGAAAGGCAAGGCTAATGCACGACAATGCAGGGCTAGGCAATGCACGGCAAGGCAAGGAAAGGGTAACGCAAAGCAAGGCACGGTCAGGCGAGGCAAGGCTAATGCACGACAACGCAAGGCTAGGCAGTGCTCGGCAAGGCAAGGAAAGAGTAAGGGAAGGAAAGAAAGGCAAGGGAAAGCAAGGGAAGGCAAGGTTAACGGAAGGAACGGCACGGTAAGGGGAAACAAGGCTAAGGCACGACAACGCAGGATTACGCAATGCACGGCAAGGCAAGGAAAGGGTAACGCAAGGCAAGGCACGGTCAGGCGAGGCAAGGCTAAGGCAGGACAACGCAAGGCTAGGCAATGCACGGAAGGCAAGCAAAGAGTAACGGAAGGCAAGGAAGGCAAGGGAAGGCAAAGGTAAAGGAAGGAACGGCACGGTAAGCGGAAACAAGGCTAAGGCACGACAACGCAGGACTAGGCAATGCACGGCAAGGCAAGGAAAGGGTAACGCAAGGCAAGGCACGGTCAGGCGAGGCAAGGCTAATGCACGACAACGCAAGGCTAGGCAGTGCACGGCAAGGCAAGGAAAGAGTAACGGAAGGAAAGAAAGGCAAGGGAAAGCAAGGGAAGGCAAGGGTAACGGAAGGAACGGCACGGTAAGGGGAAACAAGGCTAAGGCACGACAACGCAGGACTAGGCAATGCACGGCAAGGCAAAGAAAGGGTAACGCAAGGCAAGGCACGGTCAGGCGAGGCAAGGCTAATGCACGACAACGCAAGGCTAGGCAATGCACGGCTAGGCAAGGAAAGAGTAACGGAAGGCAGAGGAAGGCAAGGCAAAGCAAGGGTAGGCAAGTGTAACAACGGAAGGAACGGCACGTTAAGGGGAAACAAGCCTAAGGCACGACAACGAAGGACTAGGCAATGCACGGCAAGGCAAGGAAAGGGTAACGCAAGGCAAGGCACGGTCAGGCGAGGCAAGGCTAATGCACGACAACGCAACGCTAGGCAATGCACGGCAAGGCAAGGAAAGGGTAACGCAAGGCAATGCACGGTCAGGCGAGGCAAGGCTAATGCACGACAACGCAAGGCTAGGCAGTGCTCGGCAAGGCAAGGAAAGAGTAACGGAAGTAAAGAAAGGCAAGGGAAAGCAAGGGAAGGCAAGGGTAACGGAAGGAACGGCACGGTAAGGGGAAACAAGGCTAAGGCACGACAACGCAGGACTAGGCAATGCACGGCAAGGCAAAGAAAGGGTAACGCAAGGCAAGGCACGGTCAGGCGAGGCAAGGCTAATGCACGACCACGCAAGGCTAGGCAATGCACGGCTAGGCAAGGAAAGAGTAACGGAAGGAGAGGAAGGCAAGGCAAAGCAAGCCAAGGCAAGTGTAACAAAAGGCAAGGCACGGCAAGGGGAAACAAGGGTAAGGCACGGCAACCCACGGCTAGGCAATGCACGGCCAAGCAAGTTAAGGGTAACGCAAGGCAAGGCACGGTGAGGAAAGGCAAGGCTAATGCACGACAATGCAGGGCTAGGCAATGCACGGCAAGGCAAGGAAAGCATAACGCAAGGCAAGGCACGGTCAGGCGAGGCAAGGCTAATGCACGACAACGCAAGGCTAGGCAATGCACGGCTAGGCAAGGAAAGAGTAACGGAAGGAAAGGAAGGCAAAGCAATGCAAGGCAAGGCAAGTGTAACAAAAGGCACGGCACGGCAAGGGGAAACAAGGGTAAGGCACGACAACGCAAGGCTAGGCAGTGCACGGCAAGGCAAGGAAAGGGTAACGCAAGGCAAGGTACGGTGAGGCAAGGGAAGGCTAATGCACGACAACGCAAGGCTAGGCAGTGCACAGCTAGGCAAGGAAAGAGTAACGGAAGGAAAGGAAGGCAAGGCAAAGAAAGGCAAGGCAAGTGTAACGGAAGGAACGGCACAGCAAGGGGAAACAAGGCTAAGGCACGACAACGCACGGCTAGGCAGTGCACGGCTAGGCAAGGAAAGAGTAACGGAAGGAAAGAAAGGCAAGGGAAAGCAAGGGAAGGCAAGGCTAACGGAAGGAACGGCACGGTACGGGGAAACAAGGCTAAGGCACGACAACGCAGGACTAGGCAATGCACGGCAAGGCAAGGAAAGGGTAACGCAAGGCAAGGCACGGTGAGGAAAGGCAAGGCTAATGCACGACAATGCAGGGCTAGGCAATGCACGGCTAGGCAAGGAAAGAGTAACGGAAGGAGAGGAAGGCAAGGCAAAGCAAGGCAAGGCAAGTGTAACAAAAGGCAAGGCACGGCAAGGGGAAACAAGGGTAAGGCACGGCAACGCACGGCTAGGCAATGCACGGCCAAGCAAGGAAAGGGTAACGCAAGGCAAGGCACGGTGAGGAAAGGCAAGGCTAATGCACGACAATGCAGGGCTAGGCAATGCACGGCAAGGCAAGGAAAGCATAACGCAAAGCAAGGCACGGTCAGGCGAGGCAAGGCTAATGCACGACAACGCAAGGCTAGGCAGTGCTCGGCAAGGCAAGGAAAGAGTAAGGGAAGGAAAGAAAGGCAAGGGAAAGCAAGGGAAGGCAAGGGTAACGGAAGGAACGGCACGGTAAGGGGAAACAAGGCTAAGGCACGACAACGCAGGATTAGGCATTGCACGGCAAGGCAAGGAAAGGGTAACGCAAGGCAAGGGACGGTCAGGCGAGGCAAGGCTAAGGCAGGACAACGCAAGGCTAGGCAATGCACGGAAGGCAAGCAAAGAGTAACGGAAGGCAAGGAAGGCAAGGGAAGGCAAAGGTAAAGGAAGGAACGGCACGGTAAGCGGAAACAAGGCGAAGGCACGACAACTCAGGACTAGGCAATGCAAGGCAAGGCAAGGAAAGGGTAACGCAAGGCAAGGCACGGTCAGGCGAGGCAAGGCTAATGCACGACAACGCAAGGCTAGGCAATGCACGGCTAGGCAAGGAAAGAGTAACGGAAGGAAAGGAAGGCAAGGCAAAGAAAGGCAAGGCAAGTGTAACGGAAGGAACGGCACAGCAAGGGGAAACAAGGCTAAGGCACGACAACGCACGGCTAGGCAGTGCACGGCTAGACAAGGAAAGAGTAACGGAAGGAAAGAAAGGCAAGGGAAAGCAAGGGAAGGCAAGGCTAACGGAAGGAACGGCACGGTACGGGGAAACAAGGCTAAGGCACGACAACGCAGGACTAGGCAATGCACGGCAAGGCAAAGAAAGGGTAACGCAAGGCAAGGCACGGTCAGGCGACGCAAGGCTAAGGCACGACAACGCAAGGCTAGGCAATGCACGGAAGGTAAGTAAAGAGTAACGGAAGGCAAGGAAGGCAAGGGAAAGCAAGGGTAGGCAAGGGCAACGGACGGAACGGCACGTTAAGGGGAAACAAGCCTAAGGCACGACAACGCAGGACTAGGCAATGCACGGCAAGGCAAGGAAAGGGTAACGCAAGGCAAGGCACGGTCAGGCGAGGCAACGCTAATGCACGAAAAAGCACGGCTAGGCAATGCACGGCAAGGCAAGGAAAGGGTAACGCAAGGCAAGGCACGGTCAGGCGAGGCAAGGCTAATGCACGACAACGCAAGGCTAGGCAATGCACGGCAAGGCAAGGAAAGGGTAACGCAAGGCAATGCACGGTCAGGCGAGGCAAGGCTAATGCACGACAACGCAAGGCTAGGCAGTGCTCGGCAAGGCAAGGAAAGAGTAACGGAAGGAAAGAAAGGCAAGGGAAAGCAAGGGAAGGCAAGGGTAACGGAAGGAACGGCACGGTAAGGGGAAACAAGGCTAAGGCACGACAACGCAGGACTAGGCAATGCACGGCAAGGCAAGGAAAGGCTAAGGCACGACAACGCAAGGCTAGGCAATGCACGGCTAGGCAAGGAAAGAGTAACGGAAGGAGAGGAAGGCAAGGCAAAGCAAGGCAAGGCAAGTGTAACTAAAGGCAAGGCACGGCAAGGGGAAACAAGGGTAAGGCACGGCAACGCACGGCTAGGCAATGCACGGCCAAGCAAGGAAAGGGTAACGCAAGGCAAGGCACGGTGAGGAAAGGCAAGGCTAATGCACGACAACGCAAGGCTAGGCAATGCACGGCTAGGCAAGGAAAGCATAACGCAAAGCAAGGCACGGTCAGGCGAGGCAAGGCTAATGCACGACAACGCAAGGCTAGGCAGTGCTCGGCAAGGCAAGGAAAGAGTAACGGAAGGAAATAAAGGCAAGGGAAAGCAAGGGAAGGCAAGGGTAACGGAAGGAACGGCACGGTAAGGGGAAACAAGGCTAAGGCACGACAACGCAGGACTAGGCAATGCACGGCAAGGCAAGGAAAGGGTAACGCAAGGCAAGGCACGGTCAGGCGAGGCAAGGCTAATGCACGACAACGCAAGGCTAGGCAATGCACGGCAAGGCAAGGAAAGAGTAACGGAAGGCAAGGAAGGCAAGGGAAGGCAAAGGTAAAGGAAGGAACGGCACGGTAAGCGGAAACAAGGCTAAGGCACGAAAACTCAGGACTAGGCAATGCACGGCAAGGGAAGGAAAGGGTAACGCAAGGCAATGCACGGTCAGGCGAGGCAAGGCTAATGCACGACAACGCAAGGCTAGGCAGTGCTCGGCAAGGCAAGGAAAGAGTAACGGAAGGAAAGAAAGGCAAGGGAAAGCAAGGGAAGGAAAGGGTAACGGAAGCAACGGCACGGTAAGGGGAAACAAGGCTAAGGCACGACAACGCAGGACGAGGCAATGCACGGCAAGGCAAGGAAAGGGTAACGCAAGGCAAGGCACGGTGAGGCGAGGCAAGGCTAAGGCACGACAACGCAAGTCTAGGCAGTGCACGGCTAGGCAAGGAAAGAGTAACGGAAGGAGAGGAAAGCAAGGCAAAGCAAGGCAAGGCAAGTGTAACAAAAGGCAAGCCACGGCAAGGGGGGGAAACAAGGCTAAGGCACGGCAACGCACGGCTAGGCAATGCATGGCAAGGCAAGGAAAGGGTAACGCAAAGCAAGGCACGGTGAGGCAAGGGAAGGCTAATGCACGACAACGCTCGGCTAGGCAATGCACGGCAAGGCAAGGAAAGGGTAACGCAAGGCAAGGCACGGTCAGGCGAGCCAAGGCTAAGGCACGACAACGCAAGGCTAGGCAGTGCACGGCTAGGCAAGGAAAGAGTAACGGAAGGAAAGGAAGGCAAGGCAAAGTAAGGCAAGGCAAGTGTAACGGAAGAAACGGCACAGCAAGGGGAAACAAGGCTAAGGCAAGACAACGCACGACTAGGCAATGCACTGCAAGGGAAGGAAAGGGTAACGCAAGGCAAGGCACGGTCAGGCGAGGCAAGGCTAATGCAAGACAACGCAAGGCTAGGCAATGCACGGCTAGGCAAGGAAAGAGTAACGGAAGGAAAGGAAGGCAAAGCAAAGCAAGGCAAGGCAAGTGTAACAAAAGGCACGGCACGGCAAGGGGAAACAAGGGTAAGGCACGACAACGCAAGGCTAGGAAGTGCACGGCAAGGCAAGGAAAGGGTAACGCAAGGCAAGGTACGGTGAGGCAAGGGAAGGCTAATGCACGACAACGCAAGGCTAGGCAGTGCACAGCTAGGCAAGGAAAGAGTAACGGAAGGAAAGGAAGGCAAGGCAAATAAAGGCAAGGCAAGTGTAACGGAAGGAACGGCACAGCAAGGGGAAACAAAGCTAAGGCACGACAACGCACGGCTAGGCAGTGCACGGCTAGGCAAGGAAAGAGTAACGGAAGGAAAGAAAGGCAAGGGAAAGCAAGGGAAGGCAAGGCTAACGGAAGGAACGGCACGGTACGGGGAAACAAGGCTAAGGCACGACAACGCAGGACTAGGCAATGCACGGCAAGGCAAAGAAAGGGTAACGCAAGGCAAGGCACGGTCAGGCGACGCAAGGCTAAGGCACGACAACGCAAGGCTAGGCAATGCACGGAAGGTAAGTAAAGAGTAACGGAAGGCAAGGAAGGCAAGGGAAAGCAAGGGTAGGCAAGGGCAACGGACGGAACGGCACGTTAAGGGGAAACAAGCCTAAGGCACGACAACGCAGGACTAGGCAATGCACGGCAAGGCAAGGAAAGGGTAACGCAAGGCAAGGCACGGTCAGGCGAGGCAACGCTAATGCACGAAAAAGCACGGCTAGGCAATGCACGGCAAGGCAAGGAAAGGGTAACGCAAGGCAAGGCACTGTCAGGCGAGGGAAGGCTAATGCACGACAACGCAAGGCTAGGCAATGCACGGCAAGGCAAGGAAAGGGTAACGCAAGGCAAGGCACGGTGAGGAAAGGCAAGGCTAATGCACGACAATGCAGGGCTAGGCAATGCACGGCAAGGCAAGGAAAGCATAACGCAAGGCAAGGCACGGTCAGGCGAGGCAAGGCTAATGCACGACAACGCAAGGCTAGGCAGTGTTCGGCAAGGCAAGGAAAGAGTAACGGAAGGAAAGAAAGGCAAGGGAAAGCAAGGGAAGGCAAGGGTAACGGAAGGAACGGCACGGTAAGGGGAAACAAGGCTAAGGCACGACCACGCAGGACTAGGCAATGCACGGCAAGGCAAGGAAAGGGTAACGCAAGGCAAGGCACGGTCAGGCGACGCAAGGCTAAGGCACGACAACGCAAGGCTAGGCAATGCACGGCAAGGCAAGGAAAGGGTAACGCAAGGCCATGCACGGTCAGGCGAGGCAAGGCTAATGCACGACAACGCAAGGCTAGGCAGTGCTCGGCAAGGCAAGGAAAGAGTAACGGAAGGAAAGAAAGGCAAGGGAAAGCAAGGGAAGGCAAGGGTAACGGAAGGAACGGCACGGTAAGGGGAAACAAGGCTACGGCACGACAACGCAGGACTAGGCAATGCACGGCAAGGCAAGGAAAGGGTAACGCAAGGCAAGGCACGGTCAGGCGAGGCAAGGCTAATGCACGACAACGCAAGGCTAGGCAATGCACGGCTAGGCAAGGAAAGAGTAACGGAAGGAGAGGAAGGCAAGGCAAAGCAAGGCAAGGCAAGTGTAACAAAAGGCAAGGCACGGGAAGGGGAAACAAGGGTAAGGCACGGCAACGCACGGCTAGGCAATGCACCGCCAAGCAAGGAAAGGGTAACGCAAGGCAAGGCACGGTGAGGAAAGGCAAGGCTAATGCACGACAATGCAGGGCTAGGCAATGCACGGCAAGGCAAGGAAAGCATAACGCAAGGCAAGGCACGGTCAGGCGAGGCAAGGCTAATGCACGACAACGCAAGGCTAGGCAGTGCTCGGCAAGGCAAGGAAAGAGTAACGGAAGGAAAGAAAGGCAAGGGAAAGCAAGGGAAGGCAAGGGTAACGGAAGGAACGGCACGGTAAGGGGAAACAAGGCTAAGGCAAGACAACGCACGGCTAGGCAATGCACGGCAAGGGAAGGAAATGTTAACGCAAGGCAAGGCACGGTCAGGCGAGGCAAGGCTAAGGCACGACAACGCAAGGCTAGGCAGTGCACGGCTAGGCAAGGAAAGAGTAACGGAAGGAAAGGAAGGCAAAGCAATGCAAGGCAAGGCAAGTGTAACAAAAGGCACGGCACGGCAAGGGGAAACAAGGGTAAGGCACGACAACGCAAGGCTAGGCAGTGCACGGCAAGGCAAGGAAAGGGTAACGCAAGGCAAGGCACGGTGAGGCAAGGGAAGGCTAATGCAATACAACGCAAGGCTAGGCAGTGCACAGCTAGGCAAGGAAAGAGTAACGGAAGGAAAGGAAGGCAAGGCAAAGAAAGGCAAGGCAAGTGTAACGGAAGGAACGGCACAGCAAGGGGAAACAAAGCTAAGGCACGACAACGCACGGCTAGGCAGTGCACGGCTAGGCAAGGAAAGAGTAACGGAAGGAAAGAAAGGCAAGGGAAAGCAAGGGAAGGCAAGGCTAACGGAAGGAACGGCACGGTACGGGGAAACAAGGCTAAGGCACGACAACGCAGGACTAGGCAATGCACGGTAAGGCAAAGAAAGGGTAACGCAAGGCAAGGCACGGTCAGGCGAGGCAACGCTAATGCACGAAAAAGCACGGCTAGGCAATGCACGGCAAGGCAAGGAAAGGGTAACGCAAGGCAAGGCCGGTCAGGCGAGGCAAGGCTAATGCACGACAACGCAAGGCTAGGCAATGCACGGCAAGGCAAGGAAAGGGTAACGCAAGGCAATGCACGGTCAGGCGAGGCAAGGCTAATGCACGACAACGCAAGGCTAGGCAGTGCTCGGCAAGGCAAGGAAAGAGTAACGGAAGGAAAGAAAGGCAAGGGAAAGCAAGGGAAGGCAAGGGTAACGGAAGGAACGGCACGGTAAGGGGAAACAAGGCTAAGGCACGACAACGCAGGACTAGGCAATGCACCGCAAGGCAAAGAAAGGGTAACGCAAGGCAAGGCACGGTCAGGCGAGGCAAGGCTAATGCACGACAACGCAAGGCTAGGCAATGCACGGCTAGGCAAGGAAAGAGTAACGGAAGGAGAGGAAGGCAAGGCAAAGCAAGCCAAGGCAAGTGTAACAAAAGGCAAGGAACGGCAAGGGGAAACAAGGGTAAGGCACGGCAACGCACGGCTAGGCAATGCACGGCCAAGCAAGGAAAGGGTAACGCAAGGCAAGGCACGGTGAGGAAAGGCAAGGCTAATGCACGACAATGCAGGGCTAGGCAATGCACGGCAAGGCAAGGAAAGCATAACGCAAGGCAAGGCACGGTCAGGCGAGGCAAGGCTAATGCACGACAACGCAAGGCTAGGCAGTGCTCGGCAAGGCAAGGAAAGAGTAACGGAAGGAAAGAAAGGCAAGGGAAAGCAAGGGAAGGCAAGGGTAACGGAAGGAACGGCACGGTAAGTGGAAACAAGGCTAAGGCACGACAACGCAGGATTAGGCAATGCACGGCAAGGGAAGGAAAGGGTAACGCAAGGCAAGGCACGGTCAGGCGAGGCAAGGCTAAGGCAGGACAACGCAAGGCTAGGCAATGCACGGAAGGCAAGCAAAGAGTAACGGAAGGTAAGGAAGGCAAGGGAAGGCAAAGGTAAAGGAAGGAACGGCACGGTAAGCGGAAACAAGGCTAAGGCACGACAACTCAGGACTAGGCAATGCACGGCAAGGCAAGGAAAGGGTAACGCAAGGCAAGGCACGGTCAGGCGAGGCAAGGGTAATGCACGACAACGCAAGGCTAGGCAATGCACGGCTAGGCAAGGAAAGAGTAACGGAAGGAAAGGAAGGCAAGGCAAAGAAAGGCAAGGCAAGTGTAACGGAAGGAACGGCACAGCAAGGGGAAACAAGGCTAAGGCACGACAACGCACGGCTAGGCAGTGCACGGCTAGCCAAGGAAAGAGTAACGGAAGGAAAGAAAGGCAAGGGAAAGCAAGGGAAGGCAAGGCTAACGGAAGGAACGGCACAGTACGGGGAAACAAGGCTAAGGCACGACAACGCAGGACTAGGCAATGCACGGCAAGGCAAAGAAAGGGTAACGCAAGGCAAGGCACGGTCAGGCGACGCAAGGCTAAGGCACGACAACGCAAGGCTAGGCAATGTACGGAAGGTAAGTAAAGAGTAACGGAAGGCAAGGAAGGCAAGGGAATGCAAGGGTAGGCAAGGGCAACGGACGGAACGGCACGTTAAGGGGAAACAAGCCTAAGGCACGACAACGCAGGACTAGGCAATGCACGGCAAGGCAAGGAAAGGGTAACGCAAGGCAAGGCACGGTCAGGCGAGGCAACGCTAATGCACGAAAAAGCACGGCTAGGCAATGCACGGCAAGGCAAGGAAAGGGTAACGCAAGGCAAGGCACGTTCAGGCGAGGCAAGGCTAATGCACGACAACGCAAGGCTAGGCAATGCACGGCAAGGCAAGGAAAGGGTAACGCAAGGCAATGCACGGTCAGGCGAGGCAAGGCTAATGCACGACAACGCAAGGCTAGGCAGTGCTCGGCAAAGCAAGGAAAGAGTAACGGAAGGAAAGAAAGGCAAGGGAAAGCAAGGGAAGGCAAGGGTAACGGAAGGAACGGCACGGTAACGGGAAACAAGGCTAAGGCACGACAACGCACGGCTAGGCAATGCACGGCAAGGCAAAGAAATGGTAAAGTAAGGCAAGGCACGGCGAGGCAAGGCAAGGCTAATGCACGACAACGCAAGGCTAGGCAATGCACGGCTAGGCAAGGAAAGAGTAACGGAAGGAGAGGAAGGCAAGGCAAAGCAAGGCAAGGCAAGTGTAACAAAAGGCAAGGCACGGCAAGGGGAAACAAGGGTAAGGCACGGCAACGCACGGCTAGGCAATGCACGGCCAAGCAAGGAAAGGGTAACGCAAGGCAAGGCACGGTCAGGCGAGGCAAGGCTAAGGCAGGACAACGCAAGGCTAGGCAATGCACGGAAGGCAAGCAAAGAGTAACGGAAGGCAAGGGAAGGCAAAGGTAAAGGAAGGAATGGCACGGTAAGCGGAAACAAGGCTAAGGCACGACAACTCAGGACTAGGCAATGCACGGCAAGGGAACGAAAGGGTAACGCAAGGCAATGCACGGTCAGGCGAGGCAAGGCTAATGCAGGATAACCAAGGCTAGGCAGTGCTCGGCAAGGCAAGGAAAGAGTAACGGAAGGAAAGAAAGGCAAGGGAAAGCAAGGGAAGGAAAGGGTAACGGAAGCAACGGCACGGTAAGGGGAAACAAGGCTAAGGCACGACAACGCAGGACTAGGCACTGCACGGCAAGGCAAGGAAAGGGTAACGCAAGGCAAGGCACGGTCAGGCGAGGCAAGGCTAAGGCACGACAACGCAAGTCTAGGCAGTGCACGGCTAGGTAAGGAAAGAGTAACGGAAGGAGAGGTAAGCAAGGCAAAGCAAGGCAAGGCAAGTGTAACAAAAGGCAAGCCACGGCAAGGGGAAACAAGGGTAAGGCACGGCAACGCACGGCTAGGCAATGCATGGCAAGGCAAGGAAAGGGTAACGCAAAGCAAGGCACGGTGAGGCAAGGGAAGGCTAATGCACGACAACGCTCGGCTAGGCAATGCACGGCAAGGCAAGGAAAGGGTAACGCAAGGCAAGGCACGGTGAGGCAAGGGAAGGCTAATGCACGACAACGCAAGGCTAGGCAGTGCACAGCTAGGCAAGGAAAGAGTAACGGAAGGAAAGGAAGGCAAGGCAAAGAAAGGCAAGGCAAGTGTAACGGAAGGAACGGCACAGCAAGGGGAAACAAGGCTAAGGCACGACAACGCACGGCTAGGCAGTGCACGGCTAGGCAAGGAAAGAGTAACGGAAGGAAAGAAAGGCAAGGGAAAGCAAGGGAAGGCAAGGGTAACGGAAGGAACGGCACGGTAAGGGGAAACAAGGCTAAGGCACGACAACGCAGGACTAGGCAATGCACGGCAAGGCAAAGAAAGGGTAACGCAAGGCAAGGCACGGTCAGGCGAGGCAAGGCTAAGGCACGACAACGCAAGGCTAGGCAATGCACGGAAGGTAAGTAAAGAGTAACGGAAGGCAAGGAAGGCAAGGGAAAGCAAGGGTAGGCAAGGGCAACGGACGGAACGGCACGTTAAGGGGAAACAAGCCTAAGGCACGACAACGCAGGACTAGGCAATGCACGGCAAGGCAAGGAAAGGGTAACGCAAGGCAAGGCACGGTCAGGCGAGGCAACGCTAATGCACGAAAAAGCACGGCTAGGCAATGCACGGCTAGGCAAGGAAAGAGTAACGGAAGGAAAGGAAGGCAAAGCAAAGCAAGGCAAGGCAAGTGTAACAAAAGGCAAGGCACGGCAAGGGGAAACAAGGGTAAGGCACGGCAACGCACGGCTAGGCAATGCACGGAAGGCAAGCAAAGAGTAACGGAAGGCAAGGAAGGCAAGGGAAGGCAAAGGTAAAGGAAGGAACGGCACGGTAAGCGGAAATAAGGCTAAGGCACGACAACGCAGGACTAGGCAATGCACGGCAAGGCAAAGAAAGGGTAACGCAAGGCAAGGCACGGTCAGGCGAGGCAAGGCCAATGCACGACAACGTAAGGCTAGGCAATGCACGGCTAGGCAAGGAAAGAGTAACGGAAGGAAAGGAAGGCAAGGCAAAGTAAGGCAAGGCAAGTGTAACGGAAGAAACGGCACAGCAAGGGGAAACAAGGCTAAGGCAAGACAACGCACGGCTAGGCAATGCACGGCAAGGGAAGGAAAGGGTAACGCAAGGCAAGGCACGGTCAGGCGAGGCAAGGCTAATGCACGAAAAAGCACGGCTAGGCAATGCACGGCAAGGCAAGGAAAGGGTAACGCAAGGCAAGGCACGGTCAGGCGAGGCAAGGCTAATGCACGACAACGCAAGGCTAGGCAATGCACGGCAAGGCAAGGAAAGAGTAACGCAAGGCAATGCACGGTCAGGCAAGGCAAGGCTAAGGCACGACAACGCAAGGCTAGGCAATGCACGGCTAGGCAAGGAAAGAGTAACGGAAGGAGAGGAAGGCAAGGCAAAGCAAGGCAAGGGAAGTGTAACAAAAGGCAAGGCACGGCAAGGGGAAACAAGGGTAAGGCACGGCAACGCACGGCTAGGCAATGCACGGCCAAGCAAGGAAAGGGTAACGCAAGGCAAGGCACGGTGAGGAAAGGCAAGGCTAATGCACGACAATGCAGGGCTAGGCAATGCACGGCAAGGCAAGGAAAGCATAACGCAAGGCAAGGCACGGTCAGGCGAGGCAAGGCTAATGCACGACAACGCAAGGCTAGGCAGTGCTCGGCAAGGCAAGGAAAGAGTAACGGAAGGAAAGAAAGGCAAGGGAAAGCAAGGGAAGGCAAGGCTAACGGAAGGAACGGCACGGTAAGGGGAAACAAGGCTAAGGCACGACAACGCAGGACTAGGCAATGCACGGCAAGGCAAGGAAAGGGTAACGCAAGGCAAGGCACGGTCAGGCGAGGCAAGGCTAAGGCAGGACAACGCAAGGCTAGGCAATGCACGGAAGGCAAGCAAAGAGTAACGGAAGGCAAGGAAGGCAAGGGAAGGCCAAGGTAAAGGAAGGAACGGCACGGTAAGCGGAAACAAGGCTAAGGCACGACAACGCACGGCTAGGCAGTGCACGGCTAGGCAAGGAAAGGGAAGGAAAGGAAGGCAAGGCAAAGTAAGGCAAGGCACGTGTAACGGAAGAAACGGCACAGCAAGGGGAAACAAGGCTAAGGCAAGACAACGCACGGCTAGGCAATGCACGGCAAGGGAAGGAAAGGGTAACGCAAGGCAAGGCACGGTCAGGCGAGGCAAGGCTAATGCACGACAACGCAAGGCTAGGCAATGCACGGCTAGGCAAGGAAAGAGTAACGGAAGGAAAGGAAGGCAAAGCAATGCAAGGCAAGGCAAGTGTAACAAAAGGCACGGCACGGCAAGGGGAAACAAGGGTAAGGCACGACAACGCAAGGCTAGGCAGTGCACGGCAAGGCAAGGAAAGGGTAACGCAAGGCAAGGTACGGTGAGGCAAGGGAAGGCTAATGCACGACAACGCAAGGCTAGGCAGTGCACAGCTAGGCAAGGAAAGAGTAACGGAAGGAAAGGAAGGCAAGGCAAAGAAAGGCAAGGCAAGTGTAACGGAAGGAACGGCACAGCAAGGGGAAACAAGGCTAAGGCACGACAACGCACGGCTAGGCAGTGCACGGCTAGGCAAGGAAAGAGTAACGGAAGGAAAGAAAGGCAAGGGAAAGCAAGGGAAGGCAAGGGTAACGGAAGGAACGGCACGGTAAGGGGAAACAAGGCTAAGGCACGACCACGCAGGACTAGGCAATGCACGGCAAGGCAAGGAAAGGGTAACGCAAGGCAAGGCACGGTCAGGCGAGGCAACGCTAATGCACGAAAAAGCACGGCTAGGCAATGCACGGCAAGGCAAGGAAAGGGTAACGCAAGGCAAGGCACGGTCAGGCGAGGCAAGGCTAATGCACGACAAGGCAAGGCTAGGCAATGCACGGCAAGGCAAGGAAAGAGTAACGGAAGGAAAGAAAGGCAAGGGAAAGCAAGGGAAGGAAAGGGTAACGGAAGGAACGGCACGGTAAGGGGAAACAAGGCTAAGGCACGACAACGCAGGACTAGGCAATGCACGGCAAGGCAAGGAAAGGGTAACGCAAGGCAAGGCACGGTCAGGCGAGGCAAGGCTAATGCACGACAACGCAAGGCTAGGCAATGCTCGGCAAGGCAAGGAAAGAGTAACGGAAGGAAAGAAAGGCAAGGGAAAGCAAGGGAAGGCAAGGGTAACGGATGGAACGGCACGGTAAGGGGAAACAAGGCTAAGGCACGACAAAGCAGGACTAGGCAATGCACGGCAAGGCAAGGAAAGGGTAACGCAAGGCAAGGCACGGTCAGGCGAGGCAAGGCTAAGGCACGACAACGCAAGGCTAGGAAATGCACGGAAGGCAATCAAAGAGTAACGGAAGGCAAGGAAGGCAAGGGAAGGCAAAGGTAAAGGAAGGAACCGCACGGTAAGCGGAAACAAGGCTAAGGCACGACAACTCAGGACTAGGCAATGCACGGCAAGGGAAGGAAAGGGTAACGCAAGGCAATGCACGGTCAGGCGAGGCAAGGCTAATGCACGACAACGCAAGGCTAGGCAGTGCTCGGCAAGGCAAGGAAAGAGTAACGGAAAGAAAGAAAGGCAAGGGAAAGCAAGGGAAGGAAAGGGTAACGGAAGCAACGGCACGGTAAGGGGAAACAAGGCTAAGGCACGACAACGCAGGACTAGGCAATGCACGGCAAGGCAAGGAAAGGGTAACGCAAGGCAAGGCACGGTCAGGCGAGGCAAGGCTAAGGAACGACAACGCAAGTCTAGGCAGTGCACGGCTAGGGAAGGAAAGAGTAACGGAAGGAGAGGAAAGCAAGGCAAAGCAAGGCAAGGCAAGTGTAACAAAAGGCAAGCCACGGCAAGGGGAAACAAGGGTAAGGCACGGCAACGCACGGCTAGGCAATGCATGGCAAGGCAAGGAAAGGGTAACGCAAAGCAAGGCACGGTGAGGCAAGGGAAGGCTAATGCACGACAACGCTCGGCTAGGCAATGCACGGCAAGGCAAGGAAAGGGTAACGCAAGGCAAGGCACTGTCAGGCGAGCCAAGGCTAAGGCACGACAACGCAAGTCTAGGCAGTGGACGGCTAGGCAAGGAACGAGTAACGGAAGGAAAGGAAAGCAAGGCAAAGTAAGGCAAGGCAAGTGTAACGGAAGAAACGGCACAGCAAGGGGAAACAAGGCTAAGGCAAGACAACGCACGGCTAGGCAATGCACGGCAAGGGAAGGAAAGGGTAACGCAAGGCAAGGCACGGTCAGGCGAGGCAAGGCTAATGCACGACAACGCAAGGCTAGGCAATGCACGGCTAGGCAAGGAAAGAGTAACGGAAGGAGAGGAAGGCAAGGCAAAGAAAGGCAAGGCAAGTGTAACGGAAGGAACGGCACAGCAAGGGGAAACAAGGGTAAGGCACGACAACGCACGGCTAGGCAGTGCACGGCTAGGCAAGGAAAGAGTAACGGAAGGAAAGAAAGGCAAGGGAAAGCAAGGGAAGGCAAGGCTAACGGAAGGAACGGCACGGTACGGGGAAACAAGGCTAAGGCACGACAACGCAGGACTAGGCAATGCACGGCAACGCAAAGAAAGGGTAACGCAAGGCAAGGCACGGTCAGGCGAGGCAAGGCTAATGCACGACAACGCAAGGCTAGGCAATGCACGGCTAGGCAGGGAAAGAGTAACGGAAGGAAAGAAAGGCAAGGGAAAGCAAGGGAAGGCAAGGGTAACGGAAGGAACGGCACGGTAAGGGGAAACAAGGCTAAGGCACGACAACGCAGGACGAGGCAATGCACGGCAAGGCAAAGAAAGGGTAACGCAAGGCAAGGCACGGTCAGGCGAGGCAAGGCTAATGCACGACAACGCAAGGCTAGGCAATGCACGGCTAGGCAAGGAAAGAGTAACGGAAGGAGAGGAAGGCAAGGCAAAGAAAGGCAAGGCAAGTGTAACAAAAGGCAAGGCACGGCAAGGGGAAACAAGGGTAAGGCACGGCAACGCACGGCTAGGCAATGCACGGCCAAGCAAGGAAAGGGTAACGCAAGGCAAGGCACGGTGAGGAAAGGCAAGGCTAATGCACGACAATGCAGGGCTAGGCAATGCACGGCAAGGCAAGGAAAGCATAACGCAAGGCAAGGCACGGTCAGGCGAGGCAAGGCTAATGCACGACAACGCAAGGCTAGGCAGTGTTCGGCAAGGCAAGGAAAGAGTAACGGAAGGAAAGAAAGGCAAGGGAAAGCAAGGGAAGGCAAGGGTAACGGAAGGAACGGCACGGTAAGGGGAAACAAGGCTAAGGCACGACCACGCAGGACTAGGCAATGCACGGCAAGGCAAGGAAAGGGTAACGCAAGGCAAGGCACGGTCAGGCGAGGCAACGCTAATGCACGAAAAAGCACGGCTAGGCAATGCACGGCAAGGCAAGGAAAGGGTAACGCAAGGCAAGGCACGGTCAGGCGAGGCAAGGCTAATGCACGACAACGCAAGGCTAGGCAATGCACGGAAGGTAAGTAAAGAGTAACGGAAGGCAAGGAAGGCAAGGGAAAGCAAGGGTAGGCAAGGGCAACGGACGGAACGGCACGTTAAGGGGAAACAAGCCTAAGGCACGACAACGCAGGACTAGGCAATGCACGGCAAGGCAAGGAAAGGGAAACGCAAGGCAAGGCACGGTCAGGCGAGGCAACGCTAATGCACGAAAAAGCACGGCTAGGCAATGCACGGCAAGGCAAGGAAAGGGTAACGCAAGGCAAGGCACGGTCAGGCGAGGCAAGGCTAATGCACGACAACGCAAGGCTAGGCAATGCACGGCAAGGCAAGGAAAGGGTAACGCAAGGCAATGCACGGTCAGGCGAGGCAAGGCTAATGCACGACAACGCAAGGCTAGGCAGTGCTCGGCAAGGCAAGGAAAGAGTAACGGAAGGAAAGAAAGGCAAGGGAAAGCAAGGGAAGGCAATGGTAACGGAAGGAACGGCACGGTAAGGGGAAACAAGGCTAAGGCACGACAACGCAGGACTAGGCAATGCACGGCAAGGCAAAGAAAGGGTAACGCAAGGCAAGGCACGGTCAGGCGAGGCAAGGCTAATGCACGACAACGCAAGGCTAGGCAATGCACGGCTAGGCAAGGAAAGAGTAACGGAAGGAGAGGAAGGCAAGGCAAAGCAAGGCAAGGCAAGTGTAACAAAAGGCAAGGCACGGCAAGGGGAAACAAGGGTAAGGCACGGCAACGCACGGCTAGGCAATGCACGGCCAAGCAAGGAAAGGGTAACGCAAGGCAAGGCACGGTGAGGAAAGGCAAGGCTAATGCACGACAATGCAGGGCTAGGCAATGCACGGCAAGGCAAGGAAAGCATAACGCAAGGCAAGGCACGGTCAGGCGAGGCAAGGCTAATGCACGACAACGCAAGGCTAGGCAGTGTTCGGCAAGGCAAGGAAAGAGTAACGGAAGGAAAGGAAGGCAAGGCAAAGCAAGGCAAGGCAAGTGTAACAAAAGGCACGGCACGGCAAGGGGAAACAAGGCTAAGGCACGACAACGCAAGGCTAGGCAGTGCACGGCAAGGCAAGGAAAGGGTAACGCAAGGCAAGGCACGGTCAGGCGAGGGAAGGCTAATGCACGACAACGCAAGGCTAGGCAATGCACGGCTAGGCAAGGAAAGAGTAACGGAAGGAAAGGAAGGCAAGGCAAAGAAAGGCAAGGCGAGGCAAGTGCTAATGCGACAACGCAAGGCTAGGCAATGCACGGCAAGGCAAGGAAAGGGTAACGCAAGGCAATGCACGGTCAGGCGAGGCAAGGCTAATGCACGACAACGCAAGGCTAGGCAGTGCACGGCTAGGCAAGGAAAGAGTAACGGAAGGAAAGAAAGGCAAGGGAAAGCAAGGGAAGGCAAGGCTAACGGAAGGAACGGCACGGTACGGGGAAACAAGGCTAAGGCACGACAACGCAGGACTAGGCAATGCACGGCAAGGCAAAGAAAGGGTAACGCAAGGCAAGGCACGGTCAGGCGACGCAAGGCTAAGGCACGACAACGCAAGGCTAGGCAATGCACGGAAGGTAAGGAAAGAGTAACGGAAGGAAGGAAGGCAAGGGAAAGCAAGGCAAGGCAAGTGTAACGGAAGGAACGGCACGGCAAGGGGAAACAAGGGTAAGGCACGACAACGCAGGGCTAGGCAATGCACGGCAAGGCAAGGAAAGGGAAACGCAAGGCAAGGCACGGTCAGGCGAGGCAAGGCTAATGCACGAAAAAGCACGGCTAGGCAATGCACGGCAAGGCAAGGAAAGGGTAACGCAAGGCAAGGCACGGTCAGGCGAGGCAAGGCTAATGCACGACAACGCAAGGCTAGGCAATGCACGGCAAGGCAAGGAAAGGGTAACGCAAGGCAATGCACGGTCAGGCGAGGCAAGGCTAATGCACGACAACGCAAGGCTAGGCAGTGCTCGGCAAGGCAAGGAAAGAGTAACGGAAGGAAAGAAAGGCAAGGGAAAGCAAGGGAAGGCAATGGTAACGGAAGGAACGGCACGGTAAGGGGAAACAAGGCTAAGGCACGACAACGCAGGACTAGGCAATGCACGGCAAGGCAAAGAAAGGGTAACGCAAGGCAAGGCACGGTCAGGCGAGGCAAGGCTAATGCACGACAACGCAAGGCTAGGCAATGCACGGCTAGGCAAGGAAAGAGTAACGGAAGGAGAGGAAGGCAAGGCAAAGCAAGGCAAGGCAAGGCAAGGCAAGTGTAACAAAAGGCACGGCACGGCAAGGGGAAACAAGGGTAAGGCACGGCAACGCACGGCTAGGCAATGCACGGCCAAGCAAGGAAAGGGTAACGCAAGGCAAGGCTCTGTGAGGAAAGGCAAGGCTAATGCACGACAATGCAGGGCTAGGCAATGCACGGCAAGGCAAGGAAAGGGTAACGCAAGGCAATGCACGGTCAGGCGAGGCAAGGCTAATGCACGACAAGGCAAGGCTAGGCAATGCACGGCAAGGCAAGGAAAGAGTAACGGAAGGAAAGAAAGGCAAGGGAAAGCAAGGGAAGGAAAGGGTAACGGAAGGAACGGCACGGTAAGGGGAAACAAGGCTAAGGCACGACAACGCAGGACTAGGCAATGCACGGCAAGGCAAGGAAAGGGTAACGCAAGGCAAGGCACGGTCAGGCGAGGCAAGGCTAATGCACGACAACGCAAGGCTAGGCAGTGCTCGGCAAGGCAAGGAAAGAGTAACGGAAGGAAAGAAAGGCAAGGGAAAGCAAGGGAAGGCAAGGGTAACGGATGGAACGGCACGGTAAGGGGAAACAAGGCTAAGGCACGACAACGCAGGACTAGGCAATGCACGGCAAGGCAAGGAAAGGGTAACGCAAGGCAAGGCACGGTCAGGCGAGGCAAGGCTAAGGCAGGACAACGCAAGGCTAGGAAATGCACGGAAGGCAATCAAAGAGTAACGGAAGGCAAGGAAGGCAAGGGAAGGCAAAGGTAAAGGAAGGAACCGCACGGTAAGCGGAAACAAGGCTAAGGCACGACAACTCAGGACTAGGCAATGCACGGCAAGGGAAGGAAAGGGTAACGCAAGGCAATGCACGGTCAGGCGAGGCAAGGCTAATGCACGACAACGCAAGGCTAGGCAGTGCTCGGCAAGGCAAGGAAAGAGTAACGGAAAGAAAGAAAGGCAAGGGAAAGCAAGGGAAGGAAAGGGTAACGGAAGCAACGGCACGGTAAGGGGAAACAAGTCTAAGGCACGACAACGCAGGACTAGGCAATGCACGGCAAGGCAAGGAAAGGGTAACGCAAGGCAAGGCACGGTCAGGCGAGGCAAGGCTAAGGAACGACAACGCAAGTCTAGGCAGTGCACGGCTAGGGAAGGAAAGAGTAACGGAAGGAGAGGAAAGCAAGGCAAAGCAAGGCAAGGCAAGTGTAACAAAAGGCAAGCCACGGCAAGGGGAAACAAGGGTAAGGCACGGCAACGCACGGCTAGGCAATGCATGGCAAGGCAAGGAAAGGGTAACGCAAAGCAAGGCACGGTGAGGCAAGGGAAGGCTAATGCACGACAACGCTCGGCTAGGCAATGCACGGCAAGGCAAGGAAAGGGTAACGCAAGGCAAGGCACTGTCAGGCGAGCCAAGGCTAAGGCACGACAACGCAAGTCTAGGCAGTGGACGGCTAGGCAAGGAACGAGTAACGGAAGGAAAGGAAGGCAAGGCAAAGTAAGGCAAGGCAAGTGTAACGGAAGAAACGGCACAGCAAGGGGAAACAAGGCTAAGGCAAGACAACGCACGGCTAGGCAATGCACGGCAAGGGAAGGAAAGGGTAACGCAAGGCAAGGCACGGTCAGGCGAGGCAAGGCTAATGCACGACAACGCAAGGCTAGGCAATGCACGGCTAGGCAAGGAAAGAGTAACGGAAGGAAAGGAAGGCAAGGCAAAGAAAGGCAAGGCAAGTGTAACGGAAGGAACGGCACGGCAAGGGGAAACAAGGCTAAGGCACGGCAGTGCACGGCTAGGCAAGGAAAGAGTAACGGAAGGAAAGAAAGGCAAGGCAAGGGAAGGCAAGGGTAAATGAAGGAACGGCACGGTACGGGGAAACAAGGCTAAGGCACGACAACGCAGGACTAGGCAATGCACGGCAACGCAAAGAAAGGGTAACGCAAGGCAAGGCACGGTCAGGCGAGGCAAGGCTAATGCACGACAACGCAAGGCTAGGCAGTGCTCGGCAAGGCAAGGAAAGAGTAACGGAAGGAAAGAAAGGCAAGGGAAAGCAAGGGAAGGCAATGGTAACGGAAGGAACGGCACGGTAAGGGGAAACAAGGCTAAGGCACGACAACGCAGGACGAGGCAATGCACGGCAAGGCAAAGAAAGGGTAACGCAAGGCAAGGCACGGTCAGGCGAGGCAAGGCTAATGCACGACAACGCAAGGCTAGGCAATGCACGGCTAGGCAAGGAAAGAGTAACGGAAGGAGAGGAAGGCAAGGCAAAGCAAGGCAAGGCAAGTGTAACAAAAGGCAAGGCACGGCAAGGGGAAAGAAGGGTAAGGCACGGCAACGCACGGCTAGGCAATGCACGGCCAAGCAAGGAAAGGGTAACGCAAGGCAAGGCACGGTGAGGAAAGGCAAGGCTAATGCACGACAATGCAGGGCTAGGCAATGCACGGCAAGGCAAGGAAAGCATAACGCAAGGCAAGGCACGGTCAGGCGAGGCAAGGCTAATGCACGACAACGCAAGGCTAGGCAGTGTTCGGCAAGGCAAGGAAAGAGTAACGGAAGGAAAGAAAGGCAAGGGAAAGCAAGGGAAGGCAAGGTAACGGAAGGAACGGCACGGTACAAGGCTAAGGCACGACAGCAGGACTAGGCAATGCACGGCAAGGCAAGGAAAGGGTAACGCAAGGCAAGGCACGGTCAGGCGAGGCAACGCTAATGCACGAAAAAGCACGGCTAGGCAATGCACGGCAAGGCAAGGAAAGGGTAACGCAAGGCAAGGCACGGTCAGGCGAGGCAAGGCTAATGCACGACAACGCAAGGCTAGGCAATGCACGGAAGGTAAGTAAAGAGTAACGGAAGGCAAGGAAGGCAAGGGAAAGCAAGGGTAGGCAAGGGCAACGGACGGAACGGCACGTTAAGGGGAAACAAGCCTAAGGCACGACAACGCAGGACTAGGCAATGCACGGCAAGGCAAGGAAAGGGAAACGCAAGGCAAGGCACGGTCAGGCGAGGCAACGCTAATGCACGAAAAAGCACGGCTAGGCAATGCACGGCAAGGCAAGGAAAGGGTAACGCAAGGCAAGGCACGGTCAGGCGAGGCAAGGCTAATGCACGACAACGCAAGGCTAGGCAATGCACGGCAAGGCAAGGAAAGGGTAACGCAAGGCAATGCACGGTCAGGCGAGGCAAGGCTAATGCACGACAACGCAAGGCTAGGCAGTGCTCGGCAAGGCAAGGAAAGAGTAACGGAAGGAAAGAAAGGCAAGGGAAAGCAAGGGAAGGCAATGGTAACGGAAGGAACGGCACGGTAAGGGGAAACAAGGCTAAGGCACGACAACGCAGGACTAGGCAATGCACGGCAAGGCAAAGAAAGGGTAACGCAAGGCAAGGCACGGTCAGGCGAGGCAAGGCTAATGCACGACAACGCAAGGCTAGGCAATGCACGGCTAGGCAAGGAAAGAGTAACGGAAGGAGAGGAAGGCAAGGCAAAGCAAGGCAAGGCAAGTGTAACAAAAGGCAAGGCACGGCAAGGGGAAACAAGGGTAAGGCACGGCAACGCACGGCTAGGCAATGCACGGCCAAGCAAGGAAAGGGTAACGCAAGGCAAGGCACGGTGAGGAAAGGCAAGGCTAATGCACGACAAGGCAGGGCTAGGCAATGCACGGCAAGGCAAGGAAAGCATAACGCAAGGCAAGGCACGGTCAGGCGAGGCAAGGCTAATGCACGACAACGCAAGGCTAGGCAGTGTTCGGCAAGGCAAGGAAAGAGTAACGGAAGGAAAGGAAGGCAAAGCAAAGCAAGGCAAGGCAAGTGTAACAAAAGGCACGGCACGGCAAGGGGAAACAAGGGTAAGGCACGACAACGCAAGGCTAGGCAATGCACGGTAAGGCAAGGAAAGGGTAACGCAAGGCAAGGCACGGTGAGGAAAGGCAAGGCTAATGCACGACAACGCAAGGCTAGGCAGTGCACGGCTAGGCAAGGAAAGAGTAACGGAAGGAAAGGAAGGCAAGGCAAAGAAAGGCAAGGCAAGTGTAACGGAAGGAACGGCACAGCAAGGGGAAACAAGGCTAAGGCACGACAACGCACGGCTAGGCAGTGCACGGCTAGGCAAGGAAAGAGTAACGGAAGGAAAGAAAGGCAAGGGAAAGCAAGGGAAGGCAAGGCTAACGGAAGGAACGGCACGGTACGGGGAAACAAGGCTAAGGCACGACAACGCAGGACTAGGCAATGCACGGCAAGGCAAGGAAAGGGTAACGCAAGGCAAGGCACGGTGAGGCGACGCAAGGCTAAGGCACGACAACGCAAGGCTAGGCAATGCACGGAAGGTAAGTAAAGAGTAACGGAAGGCAAGGAAGGCAAGGGAAAGCAAGGGTAGGCAAGGGCAACGGACGGAACGGCACGTTAAGGGGAAACATGCCTAAGGCACGACAACGCAGGACTAGGCAATGCACGGCAAGGCAAGGAAAGGGAAACGCAAGGCAAGGCACGGTCAGGCGAGGCAACGCTAATGCACGAAAAAGCACGGCTAGGCAATGCACGGCAAGGCAAGGAAAGGGTAACGCAAGGCAAGGCACGGTCAGGCGAGGCAAGGCTAATGCACGACAACGCAAGGCTAGGCAATGCACGGCAAGGCAAGGAAAGGGTAACGCAAGGCAATGCACGGTCAGGCGAGGCAAGGCTAATGCACGACAACGCAAGGCTAGGCAGTGCTCGGCAAGGCAAGGAAAGAGTAACGGAAGGAAAGAAAGGCAAGGGAAAGCAAGGGAAGGCAATGGTAACGGAAGGAACGGCACGGTAAGGGGAAACAAGGCTAAGGCACGACAACGCAGGACTAGGCAATGCACGGCAAGGCAAAGAAAGGGTAACGCAAGGCAAGGCACGGTCAGGCGAGGCAAGGCTAATGCACGACAACGCAAGGCTAGGCAATGCACGGCTAGGCAAGGAAAGAGTAACGGAAGGAGAGGAAGGCAAGGCAAAGCAAGGCAAGGCAAGTGTAACAAAAGGCAAGGCACGGCAAGGGGAAACAAGGGTAAGGCACGGCAACGCACGGCTAGGCAATGCACGGCCAAGCAAGGAAAGGGTAACGCAAGGCAAGGCTCTGTGAGGAAAGGCAAGGCTAATGCACGACAATGCAGGGCTAGGCAATGCACGGCAAGGCAAGGAAAGCATAACGCAAGGCAAGGCACGGTCAGGCGAGGCAAGGCTAATGCCCGACAACGCAAGGCTAGGCAGTGCTCGGCAAGGCAAGGAAAGAGTAACGGAAGGAAAGAAAGGCAAGGGAAAGCAAGGGAAGGCAAGGGTAACGGAAGGAACGGCACGGTAAGGGGAAACAAGGCTAAGGCACGACCACGCAGGACTAGGCAATGCACGGCAAGGCAAGGAAAGGGTAACGCAAGGCAAGGCACGGTCAGGCGAGGCAAGGCTAATGCACGACAACGCAAGGCTAGGCAATGCACGGCAAGGCAAGGAAAGAGTAACGGAAGGAGAGGAAGGCAAGGCAAAGCAAGGCAAGGCAAGTGTAACAAAAGGCAAGCCACGGCACGGGGAAACAAGGGTAAGGCACGGCAACGCACGGCTAGGCAATGCATGGCAAGGCAAGGAAAGGGTAACGCAAAGCAAGGCACGGTGAGGCAAGGGAAGGCTAATGCACGACAACGCTCGGCTAGGCAATGCACGGCAAGGCAAGGAAAGGGTAACGCAAGGCAAGGCACGGTCAGGCGAGCCAAGGCTAAGGCACGACAACGCAAGGCTAGGCAGTGCACGGCTAGGCAAGGAAAGAGTAACGGAAGGAAAGGAAGGCAAGGCAAAGTAAGGCAAGGCAAGTGTAACGGAAGAAACGGCACGGTAAGGGGAAACAAGGCTAAGGCACGACAACGCAGGACTAGGCAATGCACGGCAAGTCAAGGAAAGGGTAACGCAAGGCAAGGCACGGTCAGGCGAGGCAAGGCTAAGGCAGGACAACGCAAGGCTAGGCAATGCACGGAAGGCAAGCAAAGAGTAACGGAAGGCAAGGAAGGCAAGGGAAGGCAAAGGTAAAGGAAGGAACGGCACGGTAAGCGGAAACAAGGCTAAGGCACGACAACTCAGGACTAGGCAATGCACGGCAAGGGAAGGAAAGGGTAACGCAAGGCAATGCACGGTCAGGCGAGGCAAGGCTAATGCACGACAACGCAAGGCTAGGCAGTGCTCGGCAAGGCAAGGAAAGAGTAACGGAAGGAAAGAAAGGCAAGGGAAAGCAAGGGAAGGCAAGGGTTACGGAAGGAACGGCACGGTAAGGGGAAACAAGGCTAAGGCACGACAACGCAGGGCTAGGCAATGCACGGCAAGGCAAGGAAAGGGTAACGCAAGGCAAGGCACGGTCAGGCGAGGCAAGGCTAATGCACGACAACGCTCGGCTAGGCAATGCACGGCAAGGCAAGGAAAGGGTAACGCAAGGCAAGGCACGGTCAGGCGAGGCAAGGCTAAGGCACGACAACACAAGGCTAGGCAGTGCACGGCTAGGCAAGGAAAGAGTAACGGAAGGAAAGGAAGGGTAGGCAAAGTAAGTCAAGGCAAGTGTAACGGAAGGAACGGCACAGCAAGGGGAAACAAGGCTAAGGCAAGACAACGCACGGCTAGGCAATGCACGGCAAGGCAAGGAAAGGGTAACGCAAGGCAATGCACGGTCAGGCGAGGCAAGGCTAATGCACCACAACGCAAGGCTAGGCAGTGCTCGGCAAGGCAAGGAAAGAGTAACGGAAGGAAAGAAAGGCAAGGGAAAGCAAGGGAAGGCAAGGGTAACGGAAGGAACGGCACGGTAAGGGGAAACAAGGCTAAGGCACGACAACGCAGGACTAGGCAATGCACGGCAAGGCAAAGAAAGCGTAACGCAAGGCAAGGCACGGTCAGGCGAGGCAAGGCTAATGCACGACAACGCAAGGCTAGGCAATGCACGGCTAGGCAAGGAAAGAGTAACGGAAGGAGAGGAAGGCAAGGCAAAGCAAGGCAAGGCAAGTGTAACAAAAGGCAAGGCACGGCAAGCGGAAACAAGGGTAAGGCACGGCAACGCACGGCTAGGCAATGCACGGCCAAGCAAGGAAAGGGTAACGCAAGGCAAGGCACGGTGAGGAAAGGCAAGGCTAATGCACGACAATGCAGGGCTAGGCAATGCACGGCAAGGCAAGGAAAGCATAACGCAAGGCAAGGCACGGTCAGGCGAGGCAAGGCTAATGCACGACAACGCAAGGCTAGGCAATGCACGGCAAGGCAAGGAAAGGGTAACGCAAGGCAAGGCACGGTCAGGCGAGGCAAGGCTAATGCACGACAACGCAAGGCTAGGCAGTGCTCGGCAAGGCAAGGAAAGAGTAACGGAAGGAAAGAAAGGCAAGGGAAAGCAAGGGAAGGCAAGGGTAACGGAAGGAACGGCACGGTAAGGGGAAACAAGGCTAAGGCACGACAACGCAGGACTAGGCAATGCACGGCAAGGCAAGGAAAGGGTAACGCAAGGCAAGGCACGGTCAGGCGAGGCAAGGCTAATGCAGGACAACGCAAGGCTAGGCAATGCACGGAAGGCAAGCAAAGAGTAACGGAAGGCAAGGAAGGCAAGGGAAGGCAAAGGTAAAGGAAGGAACGGCACGGTAAGCGGAAACAAGGCTAAGGCACGACAACTCAGTACTAGGCAATGCACGGCAAGGGAAGGAAAGGGTAACGCAAGGCAATGCACGGTCAGGCGAGTCAAGGCTAATGCACGACAACGCAAGGCTAGGCAGTGCTCGGCAAGGCAAGGAAAGAGTAACGGAAGGAAAGAAAGGCAAGGGAAAGCAAGGGAAGGAAAGGGTAACGGAAGCAACGGCACGGTAAGGGGAAACAAGGCTAAGGCACGACAACGCAGGACTAGGCAATGCACGGCAAGGCAAGGAAAGGGTAACGCAAGGCAAGGCACGGTCAGGCGAGGCAAGGCTAAGGAACGACAACGCAAGTCTAGGCAGTGCACGGCTAGGGAAGGAAAGAGTAACGGAAGGAGAGGAAAGCAAGGCAAAGCAAGGAAAGGCAAGTGTAACAAAAGGCAAGCCACGGCAAGGGGAAACAAGGGTAAGGCACGGCAACGCACGGCTAGGCAATGCATGGCAAGGCAAGGAAAGGGTAACGCAAGGCAAGGCACGGTGAGGCAAGGCAAGGCTAATGCACGACAACGCAAGGCTAGGCAATGCACGGCAAGGCAAGGAAAGGGTAACGCAAGGCAAGGCACGACAACGCAAGGCTAGGCAGTGCACGGCTAGGCAAGGAAAGAGTAACGGAAGGAAAGGAAGGCAAGGCAAAGCAAGGCAAGGCAAGTGTAACGGAAGGAACGGCACAGCAAGGGGAAACAAGGCTAAGGCAAGACAACGCACGGCTAGGCAATGCACGGCAAGGCAAGGAAAGGGTAACGCAAGGCAAGGCACGGTCAGGCGAGGCAAGGCTAATGCACGACAACGCAAGGCTAGGCAATGCACGGCTAGGCAAGGAAAGAGTAACGGAAGGAAAGGAAGGCAAGGCAAAGCAAGGCAAGGCAAGTGTAACAAAAGGCACGGCACGGCAAGGGGAAACAAGGGTAAGGCACGACAACGCAAGGCTAGGCAGTGCACGGCAAGGCAAGGAAAGGGTAACGCAAGGCAAGGTACGGTGAGGCAAGGGAAGGCTAATGCACGACAACGCAAGGCTAGGCAGTGCACGGCTAGGCAAGGAAAGAGTAACGGAAGGAAAGGAAGGCAAGGCAAAGAAAGGCAAGGCAAGTGTAACGGAAGGAACGGCACAGCAAGGGGAAACAAGGCTAAGGCACGACAACGCACGGCTAGGCAGTGCACGGCTAGGCAAGGAAAGAGTAACGGAAGGAAAGAAAGGCAAGGGAAAGCAAGGGAAGGCAAGGCTAACGGAAGGAACGGCACGGTACGGGGAAACAAGGCTAAGGCACGACAACGCAGGACTAGGCAATGCACGGCAAGGCAAAGAAAGGGTAACGCAAGGCAAGGCACGGTCAGGCGACGCAAGGCTAAGGCACGACAACGCAAGGCTAGGCAATGCACGGAAGGTAAGTAAAGAGTAACGGAAGGCAAGGAAGGCAAGGGAAAGCAAGGGTAGGCAAGGGCAACGGACGGAACGGCACGTTAAGGGGAAACATGCCTAAGGCACGACAACGCAGGACTAGGCAATGCACGGCAAGGCAAGGAAAGGGAAACGCAAGGCAAGGCACGGTCAGGAGAGGCAACGCTAATGCACGAAAAAGCACGGCTAGGCAATGCACGGCAAGGCAAGGAAAGGGTAACGCAAGGCAAGGCACGGTCAGGCGAGGCAAGGCTAATGCACGACAACGCAAGGCTAGGCAATGCACGGCAAGGCAAGGAAAGGGTAACGCAAGGCAATGCACGACAACGCAAGGCTAGGCAGTGCTCGGCAAGGCAAGGAAAGAGTAACGGAAGGAAAGAAAGGCAAGGGAAAGCAAGCGAAGGCAATGGTAACGGAAGGAACGGCACGGTAAGGGGAAACAAGGCTAAGGCACGACAACGCAGGACGAGGCAATGCACGGCAAGGCAAAGAAAGGGTAACGCAAGGCAAGGCACGGTCAGGCGAGGCAAAGCTAATGCACAACAACGCAAGGCTAGGCAATGCACGGCTAGGCAAGGAAAGAGTAACGGAAGGAGAGGAAGGCAAGGCAAAGCAAGGCAAGGCAAGTGTAACAAAAGGCAAGGCACGGCAAGGGGAAACAAGGGTAAGGCACGGCAACGCACGGCTAGGCAATGCACGGCCAAGCAAGGAAAGGGTAACGCAAGGCAAGGCACGGTGAGGAAAGGCAAGGCTAATGCACGACAATGCAGGGCTAGGCAATGCACGGCAAGGCAAGGAAAGCATAACGCAAGGCAAGGCACGGTCAGGCGAGGCAAGGCTAATGCACGACAACGCAAGGCTAGGCAGTGTTCGGCAAGGCAAGGAAAGAGTAACGGAAGGAAAGAAAGGGAAGGGAAAGCAAGGAAAGGCAAGGGTAACGGAAGGAACGGCACGGTAAGGGGAAACAAGGCTAAGGCACGACCACGCAGGACTAGGCAATGCACGGCAAGGCAAGGAAAGGGTAACGCAAGGCAAGGCACTGTCAGGCGAGGCAACGCTAATGCACGAAAAAGCACGGCTAGGCAATGCACGGCAAGGCAAGGAAAGGGTAACGCAAGGCAAGGCACGGTCAGGCGAGGCAAGGCTAATGCACGACAACGCAAGGCTAGGCAATGCACGGAAGGTAAGTAAAGAGTAACGGAAGGCAAGGAAGGCAAGGGAAAGCAAGGGTAGGCAAGGGCAATGGACGGAACGGCACGTTAAGGGGAAACAAGCCTAAGGCACGACAACGCAGGACTAGGCAATGCACGGCAAGGCAAGGAAAGGGTAACGCAAGGCAAGGCACGGTCAGGCGAGGCAACGCTAATGCACGAAAAAGCACGGGTAGGCAATGCACGGCAAGGCAAGGAAAGGGTAACGCAAGGCAAGGCACGGTCAGGCGAGGCAAGGCTAATGCACGACAACGCAAGGCTAGGCAATGCACGGCAAGGCAAGGAAAGGGTAACGCAAGGCAATGCACGGTCAGGCGAGGCAAGGCTAATGCACGACAACGCAAGGCTAGGCAGTGCTCGGCAAGGCAAGGAAAGAGTAACGGAAGGAAAGAAAGGCAAGGGAAAGCAAGGGAAGGCAATGGTAACGGAAGGAACGGCACGGTAAGGGGAAAAAAGGCTAAGGCACGACAACGCAGGACTAGGCAATGCACGGCAAGGCAAGGAAAGGGTAACGCAAGGCAAGGCACGGTCAGGCGAGGCAAGGCTAATGCACGACAACGCAAGGCTAGGCAATGCACGGCTAGGCAAGGAAAGAGTAACGGAAGGAGAGGAAGGCAAGGCAAAGCAAGGCAAGGCAAGTGTAACAAAAGGCAAGGCACGGCAAGGGGAAACAAGGGTAAGGCACGGCAACGCACGGCTAGGCAATGCACGGCCAAGCAAGGAAAGGGTAACGCAAGGCAAGGCACGGTGAGGAAAGGCAAGGCTAATGCACGACAATGCAGGGCTAGGCAATGCACGGCAAGGCAAGGAAAGCATAACGCAAGGCAAGGCACGGTCAGGCGAGGCAAGGCTAATGCACGACAACGCAAGGCTAGGCAGTGTTCGGCAAGGCAAGGAAAGAATAACGGAAGGAAAGAAAGGCAAGGGAAAGCAAGGGAAGGCAAGGGTAACGGAAGGAACGGCACGGTAAGGGGAAACAAGGCTAAGGCACGACCACGCAGGACTAGGCAATGCACGGCAAGGCAAGGAAAGGGTAACGCAAGGCAAGGCACGGTCAGGCGAGGCAACGCTAATGCACGAAAAAGCACGGCTAGGCAATGCACGGCAAGGCAAGGAAAGGGTAACGCAAGGCAAGGCACGGTCAGGCGAGGCAAGGCTAATGCACGACAACGCAAGGCTAGGCAATGCACGGCAAGGCAAGGAAAGGGTAACGCAAGGCAATGCACGGTCAGGCGAGGCAAGGATAATGCACGACAACGCAAGGCTAGGCAGTGCTCGGCAAGGCAAGGAAAGAGTAACGGAAGGAAAGAAAGGCAAGGGAAAGCAAGGGAAGGCAAGGGTAACGGAAGGAACGGCACGGTAAGGGGAAACAAGGCTAAGGCACGACAACGCAGGACTAGGCAATGCACGGCAAGGCAAAGAAAGGGTAACGCAAGGCAAGGCACGGTCAGGCGAGGCAAGGCTAATGCACGACAACGCAAGGCTAGGCAATGCACGGCTAGGCAAGGAAAGAGTAATGGAAGGAGAGGAAGGCAAGGCAAAGCAAGGCAAGGCAAGTGTAACAAAAGGCAAGCCACGGCACGGGGAAACAAGGGTAAGGCACGGCAACGCACGGCTAGGCAATGCATGGCAAGGCAAGGAAAGGGTAACGCAAGGCAAGGCACGGTGAGGCAAGGGAAGGCTAATGCACGACAACGCTCGGCTAGGCAATGCACGGCAAGGCAAGGAAAGGGTAACGCAAGGCAAGGCACGGTCAGGCGAGCCAAGGCTAAGGCACGACAACGCAAGGCTAGGCAGTGCACGGCTAGGCAAGGAAAGAGTAACGGAAGGAAAGGAAGGCAAGGCAAAGTAAGGCAAGGCAAGTGTAACGGAAGAAACGGCACAGCAAGGGGAAACAAGGCTAAGGCACGACAACGCACGGCTAGTCAATGCACGGCAAGGGAAGGAAAGGGTAACGCAAGGCAAGGCACGGTCAGGCGAGGCAAGGCTAATGCACATCAACGCAAGGCTAGGCAATGCACGGCTAGGCAAGGAAAGAGTAACGGAAGGAAAGGAAGGCAAAGCAAAGCAAGGCAAGGCAAGTGTAACAAAAGGCACGGCACGGCAAGGGGAAACAAGGGTAAGGCACGACAACGCAAGGCTAGGCAGTGCACGGCAAGGCAAGGAAAGGGTAACGCAAGGCAAGGAACGGTGAGGCAAGGGAAGGCTAATGCACGACAACGCAAGGCTAGGCAGTGCACGGCTAGGCTAGGAAAGAGTAACGGAAGGAAAGGAAGGCAAGGCAAAGAAAGGCAAGGCAAGTGTAACGGAAGGAACGGCACAGCAAGGGAAAACAAGGCTAAGGCACGACAACGCACGGCTAGGCAGTGCACGGCTAGGCAAGGAAAGAGTAACGGAAGGAAAGAAAGACAAGGGAAACAAGGGAAGGCAAGACTAACGGAAGGAACGGCACGGTACGGGGAAACAAGGCTAAGGCACGACAACGCAGGAGTAGGCAATGCACGGCAAGGCAAAGAAAGGGTAACGCAAGGCAAGGCACGGTCAGGCGACGCAAGGCTAAGGCACGACAACGCAAGGCTAGGCAATGCACGGAAGGGAAGTAAAGAGTAACGGAAGGCAAGGAAGGCAAGGGAAAGCAAGGGTAGGCAAGGGCAACGGACGGAACGGCACGTTAAGGGGAAACAAGCCTAAGGCACGACAACGCAGGACTAGGCAATGCACGGCAAGGCAAGGAAAGGGTAACGCAAGGCAAGGCACGGTCAGGCGAGGCAAGGCTAATGCACGACAACGCAAGGCTAGGCAATGCACGGCAAGGCAAGGAAAGCATAAAGGCAAGGCAAGGCAAGGCAAGTGTAACAAAAGGCAAGGCACGGCAAGGGGAAACAAGGGTAAGGCACGGCAACGCACGGCTAGGCAATGCACGGCAAGGCAAGGAAAGGGTAACGCAAAGCAAGGCACGGTGAGGCAAGGGAAGGCTAATGCACGAAAAAGCACGGCTAGGCAATGCACGGCAAGGCAAGGAAAGAGTAACGGAAGGAGAGGAAGGCAAGGCAAAGCAAGGCAAGGCAAGTGTAACAAAAGGCAAGGCACGGCAACGCACGGCTAGGCAATGCACGGCCAAGCAAGGAAAGGGTAACGCAAGGCAAGGCACGGTGAGGAAAGGCAAGGCTAATGCACGACAATGCAGGGCTAGGCAATGCACGGCAAGGCAAGGACAGCATAACGCAAGGCAAGGCACGGTCAGGCGAGGCAAGGCTAATGCACGACAACGCAAGGCTAGGCAGTGCTCGGCAAGGCAAGGAAAGAGTAACGGAAGGAAAGAAAGGCAAGGGAAAGCAAGGGAAGGCAAGGGTAACGGAAGGAACGGCACGGTAAGGGGAAACAAGGCTAAGGCACGACAACGCAAGACTAGGCAATGCACGGCAAGGCAAGGAAAGGGTAACGCATGGGAAAGCACGGTCAGGCGAGGCAAGGCTAAGGCACGACAACGCAAGGCTAGGCAATGCACGGAAGGCAAGCAAAGAGTAACGGAAGGTAAGGAAGGCAAGGGAAGGCAAAGGTAAAGGAAGGAACGGCACGGTAAGCGGAAACAAGGCTAAGGCACGACAACTCAGGACTAGGCAACGCACGGCAAGGGAAGGAAAGGGTAACGCAAGGCAATGCACGGTGAGGCAAGGGAAGGCTAATGCACGACAACGCTCGGCTAGGCAATGCACGGCTAGGCAAGGAAAGAGTAACGGAAGGGCCAAGGCTAAGGCACGACAACGCAAGTCTAGGCAGTGCACGGCTACCAAGGAAAGAGTAACGGAAGGAAAGGAAGGCAAGGCAAAGTAAGGCAAGGCAAGTGTAACAAAAGGCACGGCACGGCAAGGGGAAACAAGTGTAAGGCACGACAACGCACGGCTAGGCAATGCACGGCAAGGCAAGGAAAGGGTAACGCCAGGCAAAGCACGGTCAGGCGAGGCAACGCTAATGCACGACAACGCAAGGCTAGGCAATGCACGGCTAGGCAAGGAAAGAGTAACGGAAGGAAAGGAAGGCAAAGCAAAGCAAGGCAAGGCAAGTGTAAGAAAAGCCACGGCACGGCAAGGGGAAACAAGGGTAAGGCACGACAACGCAAGGCTAGGCAGTGCACGGCAAGGCAAGGAAAGGGTAACGCAAGGCAAGGTACTGTGAGGCAAGGGAAGGCTAATGCACGACAACGCAAAGCTAGGCAGTGCACGGCTAGGCAAGGAAAGAGTAACGGAAGGAAAGGAAGGCAAGGCAAAGAGAGGCAAGGCAAGTGTAACGGAAGGAACGGCACAGCAAGGGGAAACAAGGCTGAGGCACGACAACGCACGGCTAGGCAGTGCACGGCTAGGCAAGGAAAGAGTAACGGAAGGAAAGAAAAGCAAGGGAAAGCAAGGGAAGGCAAGGCTAACGGAAGGAACGGCACGGTACGGGGAAACAAGGCTAAGGCACGACAACGCAGGACTAGGCAATGCACGGCAAGGCAAGGAAAGGGTAACGCAAGGCAAGGCACGGTCAGGCGACGCAAGGCTAAGACACGACAACGCAAGGCTAGGCAATGCACGGAAGGCAAGCAAAGAGTAACGGAAGGCAAGGAAGGCAAGGGAAAGCAAGCGTTAAGGGGAAACAAGCCTAAGGCACGACAACGCAGGACTAGGCAATGCACGGCAAGGCAAGGAAAGGGTAACGCAAGGCAAGGCACGGTCAGGCGAGGCAAAGCTAATGCACGAAAAAGCACGGCTAGGCAATGCACGCCAAGGCAAGGAAAGGGTAACGCAAGGCAAGGCACGGTCAGGCGAGGCAAGGCTAATGCACGACAATGCAAGGCTAGGCAATGCACGGCAAGGCAAGGAAAGGGTAACGCAAGGCAATGCACGGTCAGGCGAGGCAAGGCTAATGCACGAGAACGCAAGGCTAGGCAGTGCTCGGCAAGGCAAGGAAAGAGTAACGGAAGGAAAGAAAGGCAAGGGAAAGCAAGGGAAGGCAAGGGTAACGGAAGGAACGGCACGGTAAGGGGAAACAAGGCTAAGGCACGACAACGCAGGACTAGGCAATGCACGGCAAGGCAAAGAAAGGGTAACGCAAGGCAAGGCACGGTCAGGCGAGGCAAGGCTAATGCACGACAACGCAAGGCTAGGCAATGCACGGCTAGGCAAGGAAAGAGTAACGGAAGGAGAGGAAGGCAAGGCAAAGCAAGGCAAGGCAAGTGTAACAAAAGGCAAGCCACGGCACGGGGAAACAAGGGTAAGGCACGGCAACGCACGGCTAGGCAATGCATGGCAAGGCAAGGAAAGGGTAACGCAAAGGAAGGCACGGTGAGGCAAGGGAAGGCTAATGCACGACAACGCTCGGCTAGGCAATGCACGGCAAGGCAAGGAAAGGGTAACGCAAGGCAAGGCACGGTCAGGCGAGGCAAGGCTAATGCACGACAACGCAAGGCTAGGCAGTGCTCGGCAAGGCAAGGAAAGAGTAACGGAAGGAAAGAAAGGCAAGGCAAAGCAAGGGAAGGCAAGGGTTACGGAAGGAACGGCACGGTAAGGGGAAACAAGGCTAAGGCACGACAACGCAGGACTAGGCAATGCACGGCAAGGCAAAGAAAGGGTAACGCAAGGCAAGGCACGGTCAGGCGAGGCAAGGCTAATGCACGACAACGCTCGGCTAGGCAATGCACGGCAAGGCAAGGAAAGGGTAACGCAAGGCAAGGCACGGTCAGGCGAGGCAAGGCTAAGGCACGACAACGCAAGGCTAGGCAGTGCACGGCTAGGCAAGGAAAGAGTAACGGAAGGAAAGGAAGGCAAGGCAAAGTAAGTCAAGGCAAGTGTAACGGAAGGAACGGCACAGCAAGGGGAAACAAGGCTAAGGCAAGACAACGCACGGCTAGGCAATGCACGGCAAGGCAAGGAAAGGGTAACGCAAGGCAAGGCACGGTCAGGCGAGGCAAGGCTAATGCACGACAACGCAAGGCTAGGCAGTGCTCGGCAAGGCAAGGAAAGAGTAACGGAAGGAAAGAAAGGCAAGGGAAAGCAAGGGAAGGCAAGGGTAACGGAAGGAACGGCACGGTAAGGGGAAACAAGGCTAAGGCACGACAACGCAGGACTAGGCAATGCACGGCAAGGCAAAGAAAGGGTAACGCAAGGCAAGGCACGGTCAGGCGAGGCAAGGCTAATGCACGACAACGCAAGGCTAGGCAATGCACGGCTAGGCAAGGAAAGAGTAACGGAAGGAGAGGAAGGCAAGGCAAAGCAAGGCAAGGCAAGTGTAACAAAAGGCAAGGCACGGCAAGCGGAAACAAGGGTAAGGCACGGCAACGCACGGCTAGGCAATGCACGGCCAATCAAGGAAAGGGTAACGCAAGGCAAGGCACGGTGAGGAAAGGCAAGGCTAATGCACGACAATGCAGGGCTAGGCAATGCACGGCAAGGCAAGGAAAGCATAACGCAAGGCAAGGCACGGTCAGGCGAGGCAAGGCTAATGCACGACAACGCAAGGCTAGGCAGTGCTCGGCAAGGCAAGGAAAGAGTAACGGAAGGAAAGAAAGGCAAGGGAAAGCAAGGGAAGGCAAGGGTAACGGAAGGAACGGCACGGTAAGGGGAAACAAGGCTAAGGCACGACAACGCAGGACTAGGCAATGCACGGCAAGGCAAGGAAAGGGTAACGCAAGGCAAGGCACGGTCAGGCGAGGCAAGGCTAAGGCAGGACAACGCAAGGCTAGGCAATGCACGGAAGGCAAGCAAAGAGTAACGGAAGGCAAGGAAGGCAAGGGAAGGCAAAGGTAAAGGAAGGAACGGCACGGTAAGCGGAAACAAGGCTAAGGCACGACAACGCAGGACTAGGCAATGCACGGCAAGGCAAGGAAAGGGTAACGCAAGGCAATGCACGGTCAGGCGAGGCAAGGCTAATGCACGACAACGCAAGGCTAGGCAGTGCTCGGCAAGGCAAGGAAAGAGTAACGGAAGGAAAGAAAGGCAAGGGAAAGCAAGGGAAGGAAAGGGTAACGGAAGCAACGGCACGGTAAGGGGAAACAAGGCTAAGGCACGACAACGCAGGACTAGGCAATGCACGGCAAGGCAAGGAAAGGGTAACGCAAGGCAAGGCACGGTCAGGCGAGGCAAGGCTAAGGAACGACAACGCAAGTCTAGGCAGTGCACGGCTAGGGAAGGAAAGAGTAACGGAAGGAGAGGAAAGCAAGGCAAAGCAAGGCAAGGCAAGTGTAACAAAAGGCAAGCCACGGCAAGGGGAAACAAGGGTAAGGCACGGCAACGCACGGCTAGGCAATGCATGGCAAGGCAAGGAAAGGGTAACGCAAAGCAAGGCACGGTGAGGCAAGGGAAGGCTAATGCACGACAACGCTCGGCTAGGCAATGCACGGCAAGGCAAGGAAAGGGTAACGCAAGGCAAGGCACTGTCAGGCGAGCCAAGGATAAGGCACGACAACGCAAGTCTAGGCAGTGCACAGCTAGGCAAGGAAGGAGTAACGGAAGGAAAGGAAGGCAAGGCAAAGTAAGGCAAGGCAAGTGTAACGGAAGAAACGGCACAGCAAGGGGAAACAAGGCTAAGGCAAGACAACGCACGGCTAGGCAATGCACGGCAAGGGAAGGAAAGGGTAACGCAAGGCAAGGCACGGTCAGGCGAGGCAAGGCTAATGCACGACAACGCAAGGCTAGGCAATGCACGGCTAGGCAAGGAAAGAGTAACGGAAGGAGAGGAAGGCAAGGCAAAGCAAGGCAAGGCAAGTGTAACAAAAGGCAAGGCACGGCAAGGGGAAACAAGGGTAAGGCACGGCAACGCACGGCTAGGCAATGCACGGCCAAGCAAGGAAAGGGTAATGCAAGGCAAGGCACGGTGAGGAAAGGCAAGGCTAATGCACGACAACGCAAGGCTAGGCAATGCACGGCTAGGCAAGGAAAGAGTAACGGAAGGAGAGGAAGGCAAGGCAAAGCAAGGCAAGGCAAGTGTAACGGAAGGAACGGCACAGCAAGGGGAAACAAGGCTAAGGCACGACAACGCACGGCTAGGCAGTGCACGGCTAGGCAAGGAAAGAGTAACGGAAGGAAAGAAAGGCAAGGGAAAGCAAGGGAAGGCAAGGCTAACGGAAGGAACGGCACGGTACGGGGAAACAAGGCTAAGGCACGACAACGCAGGACTAGGCAATGCACGGCAAGGCAAAGAAAGGGTAACGCAAGGCAAGGCACGGTCAGGCGACGCAAGGCTAAGGCACGACAGCGCAAGGCTAGGCAATGCACGGAAGGTAAGTAAAGAGTAACGGAAGGCAAGGAAGGCAAGGGAAAGCAAGGGTAGGCAAGGGCAACGGACGGAACGGCACGTTAAGGGAAAACATGCCTAAGGCACGACAACGCAGGACTAGGCAATGCACGGCAAGTTAAGGAAAGGGAAACGCAAGGCAAGGCACGGTCAGGCGAGGCAACGCTAATGCACGAAAAAGCACGGCTAGGCAATGCACGGCAAGGCAAGGAAAGGGTAACGCAAGGCAAGGCACGGTCAGGCGAGGCAAGGCTAATGCACGACAACGCAAGGCTAGGCAATGCACGGCAAGGCAAGGAAAGGGTAACGCAAGGCAATGCACGGTCAGGCGAGGCAAGGCTAATGCACGACAACGCAAGGCTAGGCAGTGCTCGGCAAGGCAAGGAAAGAGTAACGGAAGGCAAGGAAGGCAAGGGAAAGCAAGGGAAGGCAAGGGTAACGGAAGGAACGGCACGGTAAGGGGAAACAAGGCTAAGGCACGACAACGCAGGACTAGGCAAAGCACGGCAAGGCAAAGAAAGGGTAACGCAAGGCAAGGCACGGTCAGGCGAGGCAAGGCTAATGCACGACAACGCAAGGCTAGGCAATGCACGGCTAGGCAAGGAAAGAGTAACGGAAGGAGAGGAAGGCAAGGCAAAGCAAGGCAAGGCAAGTGTAACAAAAGGCAAGGCACGGCAAGGGGAAACAAGGGTAAGGCACGGCAACGCACGGCTAGGCAATGCACGGCCAAGCAAGGAAAGGGTAACGCAAGGCAAGGCACGGTGAGGAAAGGCAAGGCTAATGCACGACAATGCAGGGCTAGGCAATGCACGGCAAGGCAAGGAAAGCATAACGCAAGGCAAGGCACGGTCAGGCGAGGCAAGGCTAATGCACGACAACGCAAGGCTAGGCAGTGTTCGGCAAGGCAAGGAAAGAGTAACGGAAGGAAAGAAAGGCAAGGGAAAGCAAGGGAAGGCAAGGGTAACGGAAGGAACGGCACGGTAAGGGGAAACAAGGCTAAGGCACGACCACGCAGGACTAGGCAATGCACGGCAAGGCAAGGAAAGGGTAACGCAAGGCAAGGCACGGTCAGGCGAGGCAACGCTAATGCACGAAAAAGCACGGCTAGGCAATGCACGGCAAGGCAAGGAAAGGGTAACGCAAGGCAAGGCACGGTCAGGCGAGGCAAGGCTAATGCACGACAACGCAAGGCTAGGCAATGCACGGCAAGGCAAGGAAAGGGTAACGCAAGGCAATGCACGGTCAGGCGAGGCAACGCTAATGCACGACAACGCAAGGCTAGGCAGTGCTCGGCAAGGCAAGGAAAGAGTAACGGAAGGAAAGAAAGGCAAGGGAAAGCAAGGGAAGGCAAGGGTAACGGAAGGAACGGCACGGTAAGGGGAAACAAGGCTAAGGCACGACAACGCAGGACTAGGCAATGCACGGCAAGGCAAAGAAAGGGTAACGCAAGGCAAGGCACGGTCAGGCGAGGCAAGGCTAATGCACGACAACGCAAGGCTAGGCAATGCACGGCTAGGCAAGGAAAGAGTAACGGAAGGAGAGGAAGGCAAGGCAAAGCAAGGCAAGGCAAGTGTAACAAAAGGCAAGCCACGGCACGGGGAAACAAGGGTAAGGCACGGCAACGCACGGCTAGGCAATGCATGGCAAGGCAAGGAAAGGGTAACGCAAAGCAAGGCACGGTGAGGCAAGGGAAGGCTAATGCACGAAAACGCTCGGCTAGGCAATGCCCGGCAAAGCAAGGAAAGGGTAACGCAAGGCAAGGCACGGTCAGGCGAGCCAAGGCTAAGGCACGACAACGCAAGGCTAGGCAGTGCACGGCTAGGCAAGGAAAGAGTAACGGAAGGAAAGGAAGGGAAGGCAAAATAAGGCAAGGCAAGTGTAACGGAAGAAACGGCACGGTAAGGGAAAAAAGGCAAAGGCACGACAACGCAGGACTAGGCAATGCACGGCAAGGCAAGGAAAGGGTAACGCAAGGCAAGGCACGGTCAGGCGAGGCAAGGCTAAGGCAGGACAACGCAAGGCTAGGCAATGCACGGAAGGCAGGCAAGGAGTAACGGAAGGCAAGGAAGGCAAGGGAAGGCAAAGGTAAAGTAAGGAACGGCACGGTAAGCGGAAACAAGGCTAAGGCACGACAACTCAGGACTAGGCAATGCACGGCAAGGGAAGGAAAGGGTAACGCAAGGCAATGCACGGTCAGGCGAGGCAAGGCTAATGCACGACAACGCAAGGCTAGGCAGTGCTCGCAAGGCAAGGAAAGAGTAACGGAAGGAAAGAAAGGCAAGGGAAAGCAAGGGAAGGCAAGGGTAACGGAAGGAACGGCACGGTAAGGGGAAACAAGGCTAAGGCACGACAACGCTCGGCTAGGCAATGCACGGCAAGGCAAGGAAAGGGTAACGCAAGGCAAGGCACGGTCAGGCGAGGCAAGGCTAAGGCACGACAACGCAAGGCTAGGCAGTGCACGGCTAGGCAAGGAAAGAGTAACGGAAGGAAAGGAAGGCAAGGCAAAGTAAGTCAAGGCAAGTGTAACGGAAGGAACGGCACAGCAAGGGGAAACAAGGCTAAGGCAAGACAACGCACGGCTAGGCAATGCACGGCAAGGCAAGGAAAGGGTAACGCAAGGTAATGCACGGTCAGGCGAGGCAAGGCTAATGCACCACAACGCAAGTCTAAGCAGTGCTCGGCAAGGCAAGGAAAGAGTAACGGAAGGAAAGAAAGGCAAGGGAAAGCAAGGGAAGGCAAGGGTAACGGAAGGAACGGCACGGTAAGGGGAAACAAGGCTAAGGCACGACAACGCAGGACTAGGCAATGCACGGCAAGGCAAGGAAAGTGTAACGCAAGGCAAGGCACGGTCAGGCGAGGCAAGGCTAAGGCAGGACAACGCAAGGCTAGGAAATGCACGGAAGGCAAGCAAAGAGTAACGGAAGGCAAGGAAGGCAAGGGAAGGCAAAGGTAAAGGAAGGAACGGCACGGTAAGCGGAAACAAGGCTAAGGCACGACAACTCAGGACTAGGCAATGCACGGCAAGGCAAGGAAAGGGTAACGCAAGGCAATGCACGGTCAGGCGAGGCAACGCTAATGCACGACAACGCAAGGCTAGGCAATGCACGGCAAGGCAAGGAAAGGGTAACGCAAGGCAATGCACGGTCAGGCGAGGCAAGGCTAATGCACGACAACGCAAGGCTAGGCAGTGCACGGCAAGGCAAGGAAAGAGTAACGGAAGGAAAGAAAGGCAAGGGAAAGCAAGGGAAGGCAGGGGTAACGGAAGGAACGGCACGGTAAGGGGAAACAAGGCTAAGGCACGACAACGCAGGACTAGGCAATGCACGGCAAGGCAAAGAAAGGGTAACGCAAGGCAAGGCACGGTCAGGCGAGGCAAGGCTAATGCACGACAACGCAAGGCTAGGCAATGCACGGCTAGGCAAGGAAAGAGTAACGGAAGGAGAGGAAGGCAAGGCAAAGCAAGGCAAGGCAAGTGTAACAAAAGGCAAGGCACGGCAAGGGGAAACAAGGGTAAGGCACGGCAACGCACGGCTAGGCAATGCACGGCCAAGCAAGGAAAGGGTAACGCAAGGCAAGGCACGGTGAGGAAAGGCAAGGCTAATGCACGACAATGCAGGGCTAGGCAATGCACGGCAAGGCAAAGAAAGGGTAACGCAAGGCAAGGCACGGTCAGGCGAGGCAAGGCTAATGCACGACAACGCAAGGCTAGGCAATGCACGGCTAGGCAAGGAAAGAGTAACGGAAGGAGAGGAAGGCAAGGCAAAGCAAGGCAAGGCAAGTGTAACAAAAGGCAAGCCACGGCACGGGGAAACAAGGGTAAGGCACGGCAACGCACGGCTAGGCAATGCATGGCAAGGCAAGGAAAGGGTAACGCAAAGCAAGGCACGGTGAGGCAAGGGAAGGCTAATGCACGACAACGCTCGGCTAGGCAATGCACGGCAAGGCAAGGAAAGGGTAACGCAAGGCAAGGCACGGTCAGGCGAGGCAAGGCTAATGCACGACAACGCAAGGCTAGGCAGTGCACGGCAAGGCAAGGAAAGAGTAACGGAAGGAAAGAAAGGCAAGGGAAAGCAAGGGAAGGCAAGGGTAACGGAAGGAACGGCACGGTAAGGGGAAACAAGGCTAAGGCACGACAACGCAGGACTAGGCAATGCACGGCAAGGCAAAGAAAGGGTAACGCAAGGCAAGGCACGGTCAGGCGAGGCAAGGCTAATGCACGACAACGCAGGACTAGGCAATGCACGGCAAGGCAAAGAAAGGGTAACGCAAGGCAAGGCACGGTCAGGCGAGGCAAGGCTAAGGCACGACAACGCAAGGCTAGGAAGTGCACGGCTAGGCAAGGAAAGAGTAACGGAAGGAAAGGAAGGCAAGGCAAAGTAAGTCAAGGCAAGTGTAACGGAAGGAACGGCACGGTAAGGGGAAACAAGGCTAAGGCAAGACAACGCACGGCTAGGCAATGCACGGCAAGGCAAGGAAAGGGTAACGCAAGGAAAAGCACGGTCAGGCGAGGCAAGGCTAATGCACCACAACACAAGGCTAGGCAGTGCTCGGCAAGGCAAGGAAAGAGTAACGGAAGGAAAGAAAGGCAAGGGAAAGCAAGGGAAGGCAAGGGTAACGGAAGGAACGGCACGGTAAGGGGAAACAAGGCTAAGGCACGACAACGCAGGACTAGGCAATGCACGGCAAGGCAAAGAAAGCGTAACGCAAGGCAAGGCACGGTCAGGCGAGGCAAGGCTAATGCACGACAACGCAAGGCTAGGCAATGCACGGCTAGGCAAGGAAAGAGTAACGGAAGGAGAGGAAGGCAAGGCAAAGCAAGGCAAGGCAAGTGTAACAAAAGGCAAGGCACGGCAAGCGGAAACAAGGGTAAGGCACGGCAACGCACGGCTAGGCAATGCACGGCCAATCAAGGAAAGGGTAACGCAAGGCAAGGCACGGTGAGGAAAGGCAAGGCTAATGCACGACAATGCAGGGCTAGGCAATGCACGGCAAGGCAAGGAAAGCATAACGCAAGGCAAGGCACGGTCAGGCGAGGCAAGGCTAATGCACGACAACGCAAGGCTAGGCAGTGCTCGGCAAGGCAAGGAAAGAGTAACGGAAGGAAAGAAAGGCAAGGGAAAGCAAGGGAAGGCAAGGGTAACGGAAGGAACGGCACGGTAAGGGGAAACAAGGCTAAGGCACGACAACGCAGGACTAGGCAATGCACGGCAAGGCAAGGAAAGGGTAACGCAAGGCAAGGCACGGTCAGGCGAGGCAAGGCTAAGGCAGGACAACGCAAGGCTAGGAAATGCACGGAAGGCAAGCAAAGAGTAACGGAAGGCAAGGAAGGCAAGGGAAGGCAAAGGTAAAGGAAGGAACGGCACGGTAAGCGGAAACAAGGCTAAGGCACGACAACTCAGGACTAGGCAATGCACGGCAAGGGAAGGAAAGGGTAACGCAAGGCAATGCACGGTCAGGCGAGGCAAGGCTAATGCACGACAACGCAAGGCTAGGCAGTGCTCGGCAAGGCAAGGAAAGAGTAACGGAAGGAAAGAAAGGCAAGGGAAAGCAAGGGAAGGAAAGGGTAACGGAAGCAACGGCACGGTAAGGGGAAACAAGGCTAAGGCACGACAACGCAGGACTAGGCAATGCACGGCAAGGCAAGGAAAGGGTAACGCAAGGCAAGGCACGGTCAGGCGAGGCAAGGCTAAGGAACGACAACGCAAGTCTAGGCAGTGCACGGCTAGGGAAGGAAAGAGTAACGGAAGGAGAGGAAAGCAAGGCAAAGCAAGGCAAGGCAAGTGTAACAAAAGGCAAGCCACGGCAAGGGGAAACAAGGGTAAGGCACGGCAACGCACGGCTAGGCAATGCATGGCAAGGCAAGGAAAGGGTAACGCAAAGCAAGGCACGGTGAGGCAAGGGAAGGCTAATGCACGACAACGCTCGGCTAGGCAATGCACGGCAAGGCAAGGAAAGGGTAACGCAAGGCAAGGCACTGTCAGGCGAGCCAAGGCTAAGGCACGACAACGCAAGTCTAGGCAGTGCACAGCTAGGCAAGGAAGGAGTAACGGAAGGAAAGGAAGGCAAGGCAAAGTAAGGCAAGGCAAGTGTAACGGAAGAAACGGCACAGCAAGGGGAAACAAGGCTAAGGCAAGACAACGCACGGCTAGGCAATGCACGGCAAGGGAAGGAAAGGGTAACGCAAGGCAAGGCACGGTCAGGCGAGGCAAGGCTAATGCACGACAACGCAAGGCTAGGCAATGCACGGCTAGGCAAGGAAAGAGTAACGGAAGGAGAGGAAGGCAAGGCAAAGCAAGGCAAGGCAAGTGTAACAAAAGGCAAGGCACGGCAAGGGGAAACAAGGGTAAGGCACGGCAACGCACGGCTAGGCAATGCACGGCCAAGCAAGGAAAGGGTAACGCAAGGCAAGGCACGGTGAGGAAAGGCAAGGCTAATGCACGACAACGCAAGGCTAGGCAGTGCACGGCTAGGCAAGGAAAGAGTAACGGAAGGAAAGGAAGGCAAGGCAAAGAAAGGCAAGGCAAGTGTAACGGAAGGAACGGCACAGCAAGGGGAAACAAGGCTAAGGCACGACAACGCACGGCTAGGCAGTGCACGGCTAGGCAAGGAAAGAGTAACGGAAGGAAAGAAAGGCAAGGGAAAGCAAGGGAAGGCAAGGCTAACGGAAGGAACGGCACGGTACGGGGAAACAAGGCTAAGGCACGACAACGCAGGACTAGGCAATGCACGGCAAGGCAAAGAAAGGGTAACGCAAGGCAAGGCACGGTCAGGCGACGCAAGGCTAAGGCACGACAACGCAAGGCTAGGCAATGCACGGAAGGCAAGCAAAGAGTAACGGAAGGCAAGGAAGGCAAGGGAAAGCAAGAGTAGGCAAGGGCAACGGACGGAACGGCACGTTAAGGGAAAACATGCCTAAGGCACGACAACGCAGGACTAGGCAATGCACGGTAAGTTAAGGAAAGGGAAACGCAAGGCAAGGCACGGTCAGGCGAGGCAACGCTAATGCACGAAAAAGCACGGCTAGGCAATGCACGGCAAGGCAAGGAAAGGGTAACGCAAGGCAAGGCACGGTCAGGCGAGGCAAGGCTAATGCACGACAACGCAAGGCTAGGCAATGCACGGCAAGGCAAGGAAAGGGTAACGCAAGGCAATGCACGGTCAGGCGAGGCAAGGCTAATGCACGACAACGCAAGGCTAGGCAGTGCTCGGCAAGGCAAGGAAAGAGTAACGGAAGGAAAGAAAGGCAAGGGAAAGCAAGGGAAGGCAAGGGTAACGGAAGGAACGGCACGGTAAGGGGAAACAAGGCTAAGGCACGACAACGCAGGACTAGGCAATGCACGGCAAGGGAAGGAAAGGGTAACGCAAGGCAAGGCACGGTCAGGCGAGGCAAGGCTAATGCACGACAATGCAAGGCTAGGCAATGCACGGCTAGGCAAGGAAAGAGTAACGGAAGGAGAGGAAGGCAAGGCAAAGCAAGGCAAGGCAAGTGTAACAAAAGGCAAGGCACGGCAAGGGGAAACAAGGGTAAGGCACGGCAACGCACGGCTAGGCAATGCACGGCCAAGCAAGGAAAGGGTAACGCAAGGCAAGGCACGGTGAGGAAAGGCAAGGCTAATGCACGACAATGCAGGGCTAGGCAATGCACGGCAAGGCAAGGAAAGCATAACGCAAGGCAAGGCACGGTCAGGCGAGGCAAGGCTAATGCACGACAACGCAAGGCTAGGCAGTGCTCGGCAAGGCAAGGAAAGAGTAACGGAAGGAAAGAAAGGCAAGGGAAAGCAAGGGAAGGCAAGGGTAACGGAAGGAACGGCACGGTAAGGGGAAACAAGGCTAAGGCACGACAACGCAGGACTAGGCAATGCACGGCAAGGCAAGAAAGGGTAACGCAAGGCAAGGCACGGTCAGGCGAGGCAAGGCTAATGCACGACAACGCAAGGCTAGGCAATGCACGGCTAGGCAAGGAAAGAGTAACGGAAGGAGAGGAAGGCAAGGCAAAGCAAGGCAAGGCAAGTGTAACAAAAGGCAAGGCACGGCAAGGGGAAACAAGGGTAAGGCACGGCAACGCACGGCTAGGCAATGCACGGCCAAGGCAAGGAAAGGGTAACGCAAGGCAAGGCACGGTCAGGCGAGGCAAGGCTAATGGCACGACAACGCAAGGCTAGGCAGTGCACGGCAAGGCAAGGAAAGAGTAACGGAAGGAAAGGAAGGCAAGGGAAAGCAAGGGAAGGCAAGGGTAACGGAAGGAACGGCACGGCAAGGGGAAACAAGGCTAAGGCACGACAACGCAGGACTAGGCAATGCACGGCAAGGCAAAGAAAGGGTAACGCAAGGCAAGGCACGGTCAGGCGAGGCAAGGCTAATGCACGACAACGCAAGGCTAGGCAATGCACGGCTAGGCAAGGAAAGAGTAACGGAAGGAAAGGAAGGCAAGGCAAAGCAAGGCAAGGCAAGTGTAACAAAAGGCAAGGCACGGCAAGGGGAAACAAGGGTAAGGCACGACAACGCACGGCTAGGCAGTGCACGGCAAGGCAAGGAAAGGGTAACGCAAGGCAAGGCACGGTGAGGCAAGGGAAGGCTAATGCACGACAACGCAAGGCTAGGCAATGCACGGCTAGGCAAGGAAAGAGTAACGGAAGGAAAGGAAGGCAAGGCAAAGAAAGGCAAGGCAAGTGTAACGGAAGGAACGGCACAGCAAGGGGAAACAAGGCTAAGGCACGACAACGCAAGGCTAGGCAGTGCACGGCTAGGCAAGGAAAGAGTAACGGAAGGAAAGAAAGGCAAGGGAAAGCAAGGGAAGGCAAGGCTAACGGAAGGAACGGCACGGTAAGGGGAAACAAGGCTAAGGCACGACAACGCAGGACTAGGCAATGCACGGCAAGGCAAAGAAAGGGTAACGCAAGGCAAGGCACGGTCAGGCGAGGCAAGGCTAAGGCACGACAACGCAAGGCTAGGCAATGCACGGAAGGCAAGTAAAGAGTAACGGAAGGCAAGGAAGGCAAGGGAAAGCAAGGCAAGGCAAGGTAACGGAAGGAACGGCACGGTAAGGGGAAACAAGGCTAAGGCACGACAACGCAGGACTAGGCAATGCACGGCAAGGCAAGGAAAGGGTAACGCAAGGCAAGGCACGGTCAGGCGAGGCAAGGCTAATGCACGACAACGCAAGGCTAGGCAGTGCTCGGCAAGGCAAGGAAAGAGTAACGGAAGGAAAGAAAGGCAAGGCAAAGCAAGGGAAGGCAAGGGTTACGGAAGGAACGGCACGGTAAGGGGAAACAAGGCTAAGGCACGACAACGCAAGGCTAGGCAATGCACGGCAAGGCAAGGAAAGGGTAACGCAAGGCAAGGCACGGTCAGGCGAGGCAAGGCTAAGGCACGACAACGCAAGGCTAGGCAATGCACGGCTAGGCAAGGAAAGAGTAACGGAAGGAGAGGAAGGCAAGGCAAAGCAAGGCAAGGCAAGTGTAACAAAAGGCAAGGCACGGCAAGGGGAAACAAGGGTAAGGCACGACAACGCACGGCTAGGCAATGCACGGCCAAGGCAAGGAAAGGGTAACGCAAGGCAATGCACGGTCAGGCGAGGCAAGGCTAATGCACCACAACGCAAGGCTAGGCAATGCACGGCAAGGCAAGGAAAGAGTAACGGAAGGAAAGAAAGGCAAGGGAAAGCAAGGGAAGGCAAGGGTAACGGAAGGAACGGCACGGTAAGGGGAAACAAGGCTAAGGCACGACAACGCAGGACTAGGCAATGCACGGCAAGGCAAGGAAAGGGTAACGCAAGGCAAGGCACGGTCAGGCGAGGCAAGGCTAAGGCAGGACAACGCAAGGCTAGGAAATGCACGGAAGGCAAGCAAAGAGTAACGGAAGGCAAGGAAGGCAAGGGAAGGCAAAGGTAAAGGAAGGAACGGCACGGTAAGCGGAAACAAGGCTAAGGCACGACAACTCAGGACTAGGCAATGCACGGCAAGGGAAGGAAAGAGTAACGGAAGGAAAGGAAGGCAAGGCAAAGCAAGGCAAGGCAAGTGTAACAAAAGGCAAGCCACGGCAAGGGGAAACAAGGGTAAGGCACGGCAACGCACGGCTAGGCAATGCATGGCAAGGCAAGGAAAGGGTAACGCAAGGCAAGGCACGGTCAGGCGAGGCAAGGCTAATGCACGACAACGCAAGGCTAGGCAATGCACGGCAAGGCAAGGAAAGGGTAACGCAAGGCAAGGCACGGTCAGGCGAGGGGAAACAAGCTAAGGCACGACAACGCAAGGACTAGGCAGTGCACGGCAAGGCAAGGAAAGAGTAACGGAAGGAAAGGTCAAGGCAAGGCAAAGCAAGGCAAGGCAAGCACGGCAACGGAAGGGTAAAAGGCGGCACGGTCAAGGGGAAACAAGGCTAAGGCACGACAACGCAAGGCTAGGCAATGCACGGCAAGGGAAGGAAAGGGTAACGCAAGGCAATGCACGGTCAGGCGAGGCAAGGCTAAGGCACGACAACGCAAGGCTAGGCAATGCACGGCTAGGCAAGGAAAGAGTAACGGAAGGAGAGGAAGGCAAGGCAAAGCAAGGCAAGGCAAGTGTAACAAAAGGCAAGGCACGGCAAGGGGAAACAAGGGTAAGGCACGGCAACGCACGGCTAGGCAATGCACGGCCAAGCAAGGAAAGGGTAACGCAAGGCAAGGTACGGTCAGGCGAGGCAAGGCTAATGCACGACAACGCAAGGCTAGGCAATGCACGGCTAGGCAAGGAAAGAGTAACGGAAGGAAAGGAAGGTAAGGCAAAGAAAGGCAAGGCAAGTGTAACGGAAGGAACGGCACAGCAAGGGGAAACAAGGCTAAGGCACGACAACGCACGGCTAGGCAGTGCACGGCTAGGCAAGGAAAGAGTAACGGAAGGAAAGAAAGGCAAGGGAAAGCAAGGGAAGGCAAGGCTAACGGAAGGAACGGCACGGTACGGGGAAACAAGGCTAAGGCACGACAACGCAGGACTAGGCAATGCACGGCAAGGCAAAGAAAGGGTAACGCAAGGCAAGGCACGGTCAGGCGACGCAAGGCTAAGGCACGACAACGCAAGGCTAGGCAATGCACGGAAGGTAAGTAAAGAGTAACGGAAGGCAAGGAAGGCAAGGGAAAGCAAGGGTAGGCAAGGGCAACGGACGGAACGGCACGTTAAGGGAAAACATGCCTAAGGCACGACAACGCAGGACTAGGCAATGCACGGCAAGTTAAGGAAAGGGAAACGCAAGGCAAGGCACGGTCAGGCGAGGCAACGCTAATGCACGAAAAAGCACGGCTAGGCAATGCACGGCAAGGCAAGGAAAGGGTAACGCAAGGCAAGGCACGGTCAGGCGAGGCAAGGCTAATGCACGACAACGCAAGGCTAGGCAATGCACGGCAAGGCAAGGAAAGGGTAACGCAAGGCAATGCACGGTCAGGCGAGGCAAGGCTAATGCACGACAACGCAAGGCTAGGCAGTGCTCGGCAAGGCAAGGAAAGAGTAACGGAAGGAAAGAAAGGCTAGGGAAATCAAGGGAAGGCAATGGTAACGGAAGGAACGGCACGGTAAGGGGAAACAAGGCTAAGGCACGACAACGCAGGACTAGGCAATGCACGGCAAGGCAAAGAAAGGGTAACGCAAGGCAAGGCACGGTCAGGCGAGGCAAGGCTAATGCACGACAACGCAAGGCTAGGCAATGCACGGCTAGGCAAGGAAAGAGTAACGGAAGGAGAGGAAGGCAAGGCAAAGCAAGGCAAGGCAAGTGTAACAAAAGGCAAGGCACGGCAAGGGGAAAGAAGGGTAAGGCACGGCAACGCACGGCTAGGCAATGCACGGCCAAGCAAGGAAAGGGTAACGCAAGGCAAGGCACGGTGAGGAAAGGCAAGGCTAATGCACGACAATGCAGGGCTAGGCAATGCACGGCAAGGCAAGGAAAGCATAACGCAAGGCAAGGCACGGTCAGGCGAGGCAAGGCTAATGCACGACAACGCAAGGCTAGGCAGTGTTCGGCAAGGCAAGGAAAGAGTAACGGAAGGAAAGAAAGGCAAGGGAAAGCAAGGGAAGGCAAGGGTAACGGAAGGAACGGCACGGTAAGGGGAAACAAGGCTAAGGCACGACCACGCAGGACTAGGCAATGCACGGCAAGGCAAGGAAAGGGTAACGCAAGGCAAGGCACGGTCAGGCGAGGCAACGCTAATGCACGAAAAAGCACGGCTAGGCAATGCACGGCAAGGCAAGGAAAGGGTAACGCAAGGCAAGGCACGGTCAGGCGAGGCAAGGCTAATGCACGACAACGCAAGGCTAGGCAATGCACGGCAAGGCAAGGAAAGGGTAACGCAAGGCAATGCACGGTCAGGCGAGGCAACGCTAATGCACGACAACGCAAGGCTAGGCAGTGCTCGGCAAGGCAAGGAAAGAGTAACGGAAGGAAAGAAAGGCAAGGGAAAGCAAGGGAAGGCAAGGGTAACGGAAGGAACGGCACGGTAAGGGGAAACAAGGCTAAGGCACGACAACGCAGGACTAGGCAATGCACGGCAAGGCAAAGAAAGGGTAACGCAAGGCAAGGCACGGTCAGGCGAGGCAAGGCTAATGCACGACAACGCAAGGCTAGGCAATGCACGGCTAGGCAAGGAAAGAGTAACGGAAGGAGAGGAAGGCAAGGCAAAGCAAGGCAAGGCAAGTGTAACAAAAGGCAAGCCACGGCACGGGGAAACAAGGGTAAGGCACGGCAACGCACGGCTAGGCAATGCATGGCAAGGCAAGGAAAGGGTAACGCAAAGCAAGGCACGGTGAGGCAAGGGAAGGCTAATGCACGAAAACGCTCGGCTAGGCAATGCCCGGCAAGGCAAGGAAAGGGTAACGCAAGGCAAGGCACGGTCAGGCGAGCCAAGGCTAAGGCACGACAACGCAAGGCTAGGCAGTGCACGGCTAGGCAAGGAAAGAGTAACGGAAGGAAAGGAAGGGAAGGCAAAATAAGGCAAGGCAAGTGTAACGGAAGAAACGGCACGGTAAGGGAAAAAAGGCAAAGGCACGACAACGCAGGACTAGGCAATGCACGGCAAGGCAAGGAAAGGGTAACGCAAGGCAAGGCACGGTCAGGCGAGGCAAGGCTAAGGCAGGACAACGCAAGGCTAGGCAATGCACGGAAGGCAAGCAAAGAGTAACGGAAGGCAAGGAAGTCAAGGGAAGGCAAAGGTAAAGTAAGGAACGGCACGGTAAGCGGAAACAAGGCTAAGGCACGACAACTCAGGACTAGGCAATGCACGGCAAGGGAAGGAAAGGGTAACGCAAGGCAATGCACGGTCAGGCGAGGCAAGGCTAATGCACGACAACGCAAGGCTAGGCAGTGCTCGGCAAGGCAAGGAAAGAGTAACGGAAGGAAAGAAAGGCAAGGCAAAGCAAGGGAAGGCAAGGGTTACGGAAGGAACGGCACGGTAAGGGGAAACAAGGCTAAGGCACGACAACGCTCGGCTAGGCAATGCACGGCAAGGCAAGGAAAGGGTAACGCAAGGCAAGGCACGGTCAGGCGAGGCAAGGCTAAGGCACGACAACGCAAGGCTAGGCAGTGCACGGCTAGGCAAGGAAAGAGTAACGGAAGGAAAGGAAGGCAAGGCAAAGTAAGTCAAGGCAAGTGTAACGGAAGGAACGGCACAGCAAGGGGAAACAAGGCTAAGGCAAGACAACGCACGGCTAGGCAATGCACGGCAAGGCAAGGAAAGGGTAACGCAAGGTAATGCACGGTCAGGCGAGGCAAGGCTAATGCACCACAACGCAAGTCTAGGCAGTGCTCGGCAAGGCAAGGAAAGAGTAACGGAAGGAAAGAAAGGCAAGGGAAAGCAAGGGAAGGCAAGGGTAACGGAAGGAACGGCACGGTAAGGGGAAACAAGGCTAAGGCACGACAACGCAGGACTAGGCAATGCACGGCAAGGCAAGGAAAGTGTAACGCAAGGCAAGGCACGGTCAGGCGAGGCAAGGCTAAGGCAGGACAACGCAAGGCTAGGCAATGCACGGAAGGCAAGCAAAGAGTAACGGAAGGCAAGGAAGGCAAGGGAAGGCAAAGGTAAAGGAAGGAACGGCACGGTAAGCGGAAACAAGGCTAAGGCACGACAACTCAGGACTAGGCAATGCACGGCAAGGCAAGGAAAGGGTAACGCAAGGCAATGCACGGTCAGGCGAGGCAAGGCTAATGCACGACAACGCAAGGCTAGGCAATGCACGGCAAGGCAAGGAAAGGGTAACGCAAGGCAATGCACGGTCAGGCGAGGCAAGGCTAATGCACGACAACGCAAGGCTAGGCAGTGCTCGGCAAGGCAAGGAAAGAGTAACGGAAGGAAAGAAAGGCAAGGGAAAGCAAGGGAAGGCAATGGTAACGGAAGGAACGGCACGGTAAGGGGAAACAAGGCTAAGGCACGACAACGCAGGACTAGGCAATGCACGGCAAGGCAAAGAAAGGGTAACGCAAGGCAAGGCACGGTCAGGCGAGGCAAGGCTAATGCACGACAACGCAAGGCTAGGCAATGCACGGCTAGGCAAGGAAAGAGTAACGGAAGGAGAGGAAGGCAAGGCAAAGCAAGGCAAGGCAAGTGTAACAAAAGGCAAGGCACGGCAAGGGGAAACAAGGGTAAGGCACGGCAACGCACGGCTAGGCAATGCACGGCCAAGCAAGGAAAGGGTAACGCAAGGCAAGGCACGGTGAGGAAAGGCAAGGCTAATGCACGACAATGCAGGGCTAGGCAATGCACGGCAAGGCAAAGAAAGGGTAACGCAAGGCAAGGCACGGTCAGGCTAGGCAAGGCTAACGCACGACAACGCAAGGCTAGGCAATGCACGGCTAGGCAAGGAAAGAGTAACGGAAGGAGAGGAAGGCAAGGCAAAGCAAGGCAAGGCAAGTGTAACAAAAGGCAAGCCACGGCACGGGGAAACAAGGGTAAGGCACGGCAAAGCACGGCTAGGCAATGCATGGCAAGGCAAGGAAAGGGTAACGCAAAGCAAGGCACGGTGAGGCAAGGGAAGGCTAATGCACGAAAACGCTCGGCTAGGCAATGCACGGCAAGGCAAGGAAAGGGTAACGCAAGGGAAGGCACGGTCAGGCGAGCCAAGGCTAAGGCACGACAACGGAAGGCTAGGCAGTGCACGGATAGGCAAGGAAAGAGTAACGGAAGGAAAGGAAGGGAAGGCAAAATAAGGCAAGGAAAGTGTAACGGAAGAAACGGCACGGTAAGGGGAAACAAGGCTAAGGCACGACAACGCAGGACTAGGCAATGCACGGCAAGGCAAGGAAAGGGTAACGCAAGGCAAGGCACGGTCAGGCGAGGCAAGGCTAAGGTAGGACAACGCATGGCTAGGCAATGCACGGAAGGCAAGCAAAGAGTAACGGAAGGCAAGGAAGGCAAGGGAAGGCAAAGGTAAAGGAAGGAACGGCACGGTAAGCGGAAACAAGGCTAAGGCACGACAACTCAGGACTAGGCAATGCACGGCAAGGGAAGGAAAGGGTAACGCAAGGCAATGCACGGTCAGGCGAGGCAAGGCTAATGCACGACAACGCAAGGCTAGGCAGTGCTCGGCAAGGCAAGGAAAGAGTAACGGAAGGAAAGAACGGCAAGGCAAAGCAAGGGAAGGCAAGGGTTACGGAAGGAACGGCACGGTAAGGGGAAACAAGGCTAAGGCACGACAACGCAGGACTAGGCAATGCACGGCAAGGCAAAGAAAGGGTAACGCAAGGCAAGGCACGGTCAGGCGAGTCAAGGCTAATGCACGACAACGCTCGGCTAGGCAATGCACGGCAAGGCAAGGAAAGGGTAACGCAAGGCAAGGCACGGTCAGGCGAGGCAAGGCTAAGGCACGACAACGCAAGGCTAGGCAGTGCACGGCTAGGCAAGGAAAGAGTAAAGGAAGGAAAGGAAGGCAAGGCAAAGTAAGTCAAGGCAAGTGTAAGGGAAGGAACGGCACAGCAAGGGGAAACAAGGCTAAGGCAAGACAACGCACGGCTAGGCAATGCACGGCAAGGCAAAGAAAGCGTAACGCAAGGCAAGGCACGGTCAGGCGAGGCAAGGCTAATGCACGACAACGCAAGGCTAGGCAATGCACGGCTAGGCAAGGAAAGAGTAACGGAAGGAGAGGAAGGCAAGGCAAAGTAAGGCAAGGCAAGTGTAACAAAAGGCAAGGCACGGCAAGCGGAAACAAGGGTAAGGCACGGCAACGCACGGCTAGGCAATGCACGGCCAAGCAAGGAAAGGGTAACGCAAGGCAAGGCACGGTGAGGAAAGGCAAGGCTAATGCACGACAATGCAGGGCTAGGCAATGCACGGCAAGGCAAGGAAAGCATAACGCAAGGCAAGGCACGGTCAGGCGAGGCAAGGCTAATGCACGACAACGCAAGGCTAGGCAGTGCTCGGCAAGGCAAGGAAAGAGTAACGGAAGGAAAGAAAGGCAAGGGAAAGCAAGGGAAGGCAAGGGTAACGGAAGGAACGGCACGGTAAGGGGAAACAAGGCTAAGGCACGACCACGCAGGACTAGGCAATGCACGGCAAGGCAAGGAAAGGGTAACGCAAGGCAAGGCACGGTCAGGCGAGGCAACGCTAATGCACGAAAAAGCACGGCTAGGCAATGCACGGCAAGGCAAGGAAAGGGTAACACAAGGCAAGGCACGGTCAGGCGAGGCAAGGCTAATGCACGACAACGCAAGGCTAGGCAATGCACGGAAGGTAAGTAAAGAGTAACGGAAGGGAAGGAAGGCAAGGGAAAGCAAGGGTAGGCAAGGGCAACGGACGGAACGGCACGTTAAGGGGAAACAAGGCTAAGGCACGACAACGCAGGACTAGGCAATGCACGGCAAGGCAAGGAAAGGGTAACGCAAGGCAAGGCACGGTCAGGCGAGGCAACGCTAATGCACGAAAAAGCACGGCTAGGCAATGCACGGCAAGGCAAGGAAAGGGTAACGCAAGGCAAGGCACGGTCAGGCGAGGCAAGGCTAATGCACGACAACGCAAGGCTAGGCAATGCACGGCAAGGCAAGGAAAGGGTAACGCAAGGCAATGCACGGTCAGGCGAGGCAAGGCTAATGCACGACAACGCAAGGCTAGGCAGTGCTCGGCAAGGCAAGGAAAGAGTAACGGAAGGAAAGAAAGGCAAAGGAAAGCAAGGGAAGGCAATGGTAACGGAAGGAACGGCACGGTAAGGGGAAACAAGGCTAAGGCACGACAACGCAGGACTAGGCAATGCACGGCAAGGCAAAGAAAGGGTAACGCAAGGCAAGGCACGGTCAGGCGAGGCAAGGCTAATGCACGACAACGCAAGGCTAGGCAATGCACGGCTAGGCATGGAAAGAGTAACGGAAGGAGAGGAAGGCAAGGCAAAGCAAGGCAAGGCAAGTGTAACAAAAGGCAAGGCACGGCAAGGGGAAACAAGGGTAAGGCACGGCAACGCACGGCTAGGCAATGCACGGCCAAGCAAGGAAAGGGTAACGCAAGGCAAGGCACGGTGAGGAAAGGCAAGGCTAATGCACGACAATGCAGGGCTAGGCAATGCACGGCAAGGCAAGGAAAGCATAACGCAAGGCAAGGCACGGTCAGGCGAGGCAAGGCTAATGCACGACAACGCAAGGCTAGGCAGTGTTCGGCAAGGCAAGGAAAGAGTAACGGAAGGAAAGAAAGGCAAGGGAAAGCAAGGGAAGGCAAGGGTAACGGAAGGAACGGCACGGTAAGGGGAAACAAGGCTAAGGCACGATCACGCAGGACTAGGCAATGCACGGCAAGGCAAGGAAAGGGTAACGCAAGGCAAGGCACGGTCAGGCGAGGCAACGCTAATGCACGAAAAAGCACGGCTAGGCAATGCACGGCAAGGCAAGGAAAGGGTAACGCAAGGCAAGGCACGGTCAGGCGAGGCAAGGCTAATGCACGACAACGCAAGGCTAGGCAATGCACGGCAAGGCAAGGAAAGGGTAACGCAAGGCAATGCACGGTCAGGCGAGGCAAGGCTAATGCACGACAACGCAAGGCTAGGCAGTGCTCGGCAAGGCAAGGAAAGAGTAACGGAAGGAAAGAAAGGCAAGGGAAAGCAAGGGAAGGCAATGGTAACGGAAGGAACGGCACGGTAAGGGGAAACAAGGCTAAGGCACGACAACGCAGGACTAGGCAATGCACGGGAAGGCAAAGAAAGGGTAACGCAAATCAAGGCACGGTCAGGCGAGGCAAGGCTAATGCACGACAACGCAAGGCTAGGCAATGCACGGCTAGGCAAGGAAAGAGTAATGGAAGGAGAGGAAGGCAAGGCAAAGCAAGGCAAGGCAAGTGTAACAAAAGGCAAGCCACGGCACGGGGAAACAAGGGTAAGGCACGGCAACGCACGGCTAGGCAATGCATGGCAAGGCAAGGAAAGGGTAACGCAAAGCAAGGCACGGTGAGGCAAGGGAAGGCTAATGCACGACAACGCTCGGCTAGGCAATGCACGGCAAGGCAAGGAAAGGGTAACGCAAGGCAAGGCACGGTCAGGCGAGCCAAGCCTAAGGCACGACAACGCAAGGCTAGGCAGTGCACGGCTAGGCAAGGAAAGAGTAACGGAAGGAAAGGAAGGCAAGGCAAAGTAAGGCAAGGGAAGTGTAACGGAAGAAACGGCACAGCAAGGGGAAACAAGGCTAAGGCAAGACAACGCACGGCTAGGCAATGCACGGCAAGGGAAGGAAAGGGTAACCCAAGGCAAGGCACGGTCAGGCGAGGCAAGGCTAATGCACGACAACGCAAGGCTAGGCAATGCACGGCTAGGCAAGGAAAGAGTAACGGAAGGAAAGGAAGGCAAAGCAAAGCAAAGCAAGGCAAGTGTAACAAAAGGCACGGCACGGCAAGGGGAAACAAGGGTAAGGCACGACAACGCAAGGCTAGGCAGTGCACGGCAAGGCAAGGAAAGGGTAACGCAAGGCAAGGTACGGTGAGGCAAGGGAAGGCTAATGTACGACAACGCAAGGCTAGGCAGTGCACGGCTAGGCAAGGAAAGAGTAACGGAAGGAAAGGAAGGCAAGGCAAAGAAAGGCAAGGCAAGTGTAACGGAAGGAACGGCACAGCAAGGGGAAACAAGGCTAAGGCACGACAACGCACGGCTAGGCAGTGCACGGCTAGGCAAGGAAAGAGTAACCGAAGGAAAGAAAGGCAAGGGAAAGCAAGGGAAGGCAAGGCTAACGGAAGGAACGGCACGGTACGGGGAAACAAGGCTAAGGCACGACAACGCAGGACTAGGCAATGCACGGCAAGGCAAAGAAAGGGTAACGCAAGGCAAGGCACGGTCAGGCGACGCAAGGCTAAGGCACGACAACGCAAGGCAAGGCAATGCACGGAAGGTAAGTAAAGAGTAACGGAAGGCAAGGAAGGCAAGGGAAAGCAAGGGTAGGCAAGGGCAACGGACGGAACGGCACGTTAAGGGGAAACAAGCCTAAGGCACGACAACGCAGGACTAGGCAATGCACGGCAAGGCAAGGAAAGGGTAACGCAAGGCAAGGCACGGTCAGGCGAGGCAACGCTAATGCACGAAAAAGCACGGCTAGGCAATGCACGGCAAGGCAAGGAAAGGGTAACGCAAGGCAAGGCACGTTCAGGCGAGGCAAGGCTAATGCACGACAACGCAAGGCTAGGCAATGCACGGCAAGGCAAGGAAAGAGTAACGCAAGGCAATGCACGGTCAGGCGAGGCAAGGTAAGGCACGACAACGCAAGGATAGGCAGCGCTCGGCAAGGCAAGGAAAGAGTAACGGAAGGAAAGAAAGGCAAGGGAAAGCAAGGGAAGGCAAGGGTAACGGAAGGAACGGCACGGTAAGGGGAAACAAGGCTAAGGCACGACAACGCAGGACTAGGCAATGCACGGCAAGGCAAAGAAAGCGTAACGCAAGGCAAGGCACGTTCAGGCGAGGAAAGGCTAATGCACGACAACGCAAGGCTAGGCAATGCACGGCTAGGCAAGGAAAGAGTAACGGAAGGAGAGGAAGGCAAGGCAAAGCAAGGCAAGGCAAGTGTAACAAAAGGCAAGGCACGGCAAGGGGAAACAAGGGTAAGGCACGGCAACGCACGGCTAGGCAATGCACGGCCAAGCAAGGAAAGGGTAACGCAAGGCAAGGCACGGTGAGGAAAGGCAAGGCTAATGCACGACAATGCAGGGCTAGGCAATGCACGGCAAGGTAAGGAAAGCATAACGCAAGGCAAGGCACGGTCAGGCGAGGCAAGGCTAATGCACGACAACGCAAGGCTAGGCAGGGCTCGGCAAGGCAAGGAAAGAGTAACGGAAGGAAAGAAAGGCAAGGGAAAGCAAGGGAAGGCAAGGGTAACGGAAGGAACGGCACGGTAAGGGGAAACAAGGCTAAGGCACGACAACGCAGGATTAGGCAATGCACGGCAAGGCAAGGAAAGGGTAACGCAAGGCAAGGCACGGTCAGGCGAGGCAAGGCTAAGGCAGGACAACGCAAGGCTAGGCAATGCACGGAAGGCAAGCAAAGAGTAACGGAAGGCAAGGAAGGCAAGGGAAAGCAAGGGTAGGCAAGGGCAACGGACGGAACGGCACGTTAAGGGGAAACAAGCCTAAGGCACGACAACGCAGGACTAGGCAATGCACGGCAAGGCAAAGAAAGGGTAACGCAAGGCAAGGCACGGTCAGGCGAGGCAAGGCTAATGCACGACAACGCAAGGCTAGGCAATGCACGGCTAGGCAAGGAAAGAGTAACGGAAGGAGAGGAAGGCAAGGCAAAGCAAGGCAAGGCAAGTGTAACAAAAGGCAAGGCACGGCAAGGGGAAACAAGGGTAAGGCACGGCAACGCACGTCTAGGCAATGCACGGCGAAGGAAGGAAAGGGTAACGCAAGGCAAGGCACGGTGAGGAAAGGCAAGGCTAATGCACGACAATGCAGGGCTAGGCAATGCACGGCAAGGCAAGGAAAGCATAACGCAAGGCAAGGCACGGTCAGGCGAGGCAAGGCTAATGCACGACAACGCAAGGCTAGGCAGTGCTCGGCAAGGCAAGGAAAGAGTAACGGAAGGAAAGAAAGGCAAGGGAAAGCAAGGGAAGGCAAGGGTAACGGAAGGAACGGCACGGTAAGGGGAAACAAGGCTAAGGCACGACAACGTAGGACTAGGCAATGCACGGCAAGGCAAAGAAAGGGTAACGCAAGGCAAGGCACGGTCAGGCGAGGCAAGGCTAATGCACGACAACGCAAGGCTAGGCAATGCACGGCTAGGCAAGGAAAGAGTAACGGAAGGAGAGGAAGGCAAGGCAAAGCAAGGCAAGGCAAGTGTAACAAAAGGCAAGGCACGGCAAGGGGAAACAAGGGTAAGGCACGGCAACGCACGGCTAGGCAATGCACGGCCAAGCAAGGAAAGGGTAACGCAAGGCAAGGCACGGTAAGGCGAGGCAAGGCTAAGGCACGACAACGCAAGGCTAGGCAGTGCACGGCTAGGCAAGGAAAGAGTAACGGAAGGAAAGGAAGGCAAGGCAAAGTAAGGCAAGGCAAGTGTAACGGAAGAAACGGCACAGCAAGGGGAAACAAGGCTAAGGCAAGACAACGCACGGCTAGGCAATGCACGGCAAGGGAAGGAAAGGGTAACGCAATGCAAGGCACGGTCAGGCGAGGCAAGGCTAATGCACGACAACGCAAGGCTAGGCAATGCACGGCTAGGCAAGGAAAGAGTAACGGAAGGAAAGGAAGGCAAAGCAAAGCAAGGCAAGGCAAGTGCAACAAAAGGCACGGCACGGCAAGGGGAAACAAGGGTAAGGCACGACAACGCGAGGCTAGGCAGTGCACGGCAAGGCAAGGAAAGGGTAACGCAAGGCAAGGTACTGTGAGGCAAGGGAAGGCTAATGCACGACAACGCAAGGCTAGGCAGTGCACGGCTAGGCAAGGAAAGAGTAACGGAAGGAAAGGAAGGCAAGGCAAAGAAAGGCAAGGCAAGTGTAACGGAAGGAACGGCACAGCAAGGGGAAACAAGGCTAAGGCACGACAACGCACGGCTAGGCAGTGCACGGCTAGGCAAGGAAAGAGTAACGGAAGGAAAGAAAGGCAAGGGAAAGCAAGGGAAGGCAAGGCTAACGGAAGGAACGGCACGGTACGGGGAAACAAGGCTAAGGCACGACAACGCAGGACTAGGCAATGCACGGCAAGGCAAGGAAAGGGTAAAGCAAGGCAAGGCACGGTCAGGCGACGCAAGGCTAAGGCACGACAACGCAAGGCTAGGCAATGCACGGAAGGTAAGTAAAGAGTAACGGAAGGCAAGGAAGGCAAGGGAAAGCAAGGGTAGGCAAGGGCAACGGACGGAACGGCACGTTAAGGGGAAACAAGCCTAAGGCACGACAACGCAGGACTAGGCAATGCACGGCAAGGCAAGGAAAGGGTAACGCAAGGCAAGGCACGGTCAGGCGAGGCAACGCTAATGCACGAAAAAGCACGGCTAGGCAATGCACGGCAAGGCAAGGAAAGGGTAACGCAAGGCAAGGCACGGTCAGGCGAGGCAAGGCTAATGCACGACAACGCATGGCTAGGCAATGCACGGCAAGGCAAGGAAAGAGTAACGCAAGGCAATGCACGGTCAGGCGAGGCAAGGCTAATGCACGACAACGCAAGGCTAGGCAGTGCACGGCTAGGCAAGGAAAGAGTAACGGAAGGAGAGGAAGGCAAGGCAAAGCAAGGCAAGGCAAGTGTAACAAAAGGCAAGGCACGGCAAGGGGAAACAAGGGTAAGGCACGGCAACGCACGGCTAGGCAATGCACGGCCAAGCAAGGAAAGGGTAACGCAAGGCAAGGCACGGTGAGGAAAGGCAAGGCTAATGCACGACAATGCAGGGCTAGGCAATGCACGGCAAGGCAAGGAAAGCATAACGCAAGGCAATGCACGGTCAGGCGAGGCAAGGCTAAGGCACGACAACGCAAGGCTAGGCAGTGCTCGGCAAGGGAAGGAAAGAGTAACGGAAGGAAAGAAAGGCAAGGGAAAGCAAGGGAAGGCAAGGGTAACGGAAGGAACGGCACGGTAAGGGGAAACAAGGCTAAGGCACGACAACGCAGGACTAGGCAATGCACGGCAAGGCAAAGAAAGGGTAACGCAAGGCAAGGCACGGTCAGGCGAGGCAAGGCTAATGCACGACAACGCAAGGCTAGGCAATGCACGGCTAGGCAAGGAAAGAGTAACGGAAGGAGAGGAAGGCAAGGCAAAGCAAGGCAAGGCAAGTGTAACAAAAGGCAAGGCACGGCAAGGGGAAACAAGGGTAAGGCACGGCAACGCACGGCTAGGCAATGCACTGCCAAGCAAGGAAAGGGTAACGCAAGGCAAGGCACGGTGAGGAAAGGCAAGGCTAATGCACGACAATGCAGGGCTAGGCAATGCACGGCAAGGCAAGGAAAGCATAACGCAAGGCAAGGCACGGTCAGGCGAGGCAAGGCTAATGCACGACAACGCAAGGCTAGGCAGTGCTCGGCAAGGCAAGGAAAGAGTAACGGAAGGAAAGAAAGGCAAGGGAAAGCAAGGGAAGGCAAGGGTAACGGAAGGAACGGCACGGTAAGGGGAAACAAGGCTAAGGCACGACAACGCAGGACTAGGCAATGCACGGCAAGGCAAAGAAAGGGTAACGCAAGGCAAGGCACGGTCAGGCGAGGCAAGGCTAATGCACGACAACGCAAGGCTAGGCAGTGCACGGCTAGGCAAGGAAAGAGTAACGGAAGGAAAGGAAGGCAAGGCAAAGAAAGGCAAGGCAAGTGTAACGGAAGGAACGGCACAGCAAGGGGAAAGAAGGCTAAGGCACGACAACGCACGGCTAGGCAGTGCACGGCTAGGCAAGGAAAGAGTAACGGAAGGAAAGAAAGCAAGGGAAAGCAAGGGAAGGCAAGGCTAACGGAAGGAACAGCACGGTACGGGGAAACAAGGCTAAGGCACGACAACGCAGGACTAGGCAATGCACGGCAAGGCAAAGAAAGGGTAACGCAAGGCAAGGCACGGTCAGGCGACGCAAGGCTAAGGCACGACAACGCAAGGCTAGGCAATGCACGGAAGGTAAGTAAAGAGTAACGGAAGGCAAGGAAGGCAAGGGAAAGCAAGGGTAGGCAAGGGCAACGGACGGAACGGCACGTTAAGGGGAAACAAGCCTAAGGCACGACAACGCAGGACTAGGCAATGCACGGCAAGGCAAGGAAAGGGTAACGCAAGGCAAGGCACGGTCAGGCGAGGCAACGCTAATGCACGAAAAAGCACGGCTAGGCAATGCACGGCAAGGCAAGGAAAGGGTAACGCAAGGCAAGGCACGGTCAGGCGAGGCAAGGCTAATGCACGACAACGCAAGGCTAGGCAATGCACGGCAAGGCAAGGAAAGAGTAACGCAAGGCAATGCACGGTCAGGTGAGGCAAGGCTAAGGCACGACAACGCAAGGCTAGGCAATGCACGGCTTGGCAAGGAAAGAGTAACGGAAGGAGAGGAAGGCAAGGCAAAGCAAGGCAAGGCAAGTGTAATAAAAGGCAAGGCACGGCAAGGGGAAACAAGGGTAAGGCACGGCAACGCACGGCTAGGCAATGCACGGCCAAGCAAGGAAAAGGTAACGCAAGGCAAGGCACGGTGAGGAAAGGCAAGGCTAATGCACGACAATGCAGGGCTAGGCAATGCACGGCAAGGCAAGGAAAGCATAACGCAAGGCAAGGCACGGTCAGGCGAGGCAAGGCTAATACACGACAACGCAAGGCTAGGCAGTGCTCGGCAAGGCAAGGAAAGAGTAACGGAAGGAAAGAAAGGCAAGGGAAAGCAAGGGAAGGCAAGGGTAACGGAAGGAACGGCACGGTAAGGGGAAACAAGGCTAAGGCACGACAACGCAGGACTAGGCAATGCACGGCAAGGCAAGGAAAGGGTAACGCAAGGCAAGGCACGGTCAGGCGAGGCAAGGCTAAGGCAGGACAACGCAAGGCTAGGCAATGCACGGAAGGCAAGCAAAGAGTAACGGAAGGCAAGGAAGGCAAGGGAAGGCAAAGGTAAAGGAAGGAACGGCACGGTAAGCGGAAACAAGGCTAAGGCACGACAACGCACGGCTAGGCAGTGCACGGCTAGGCAAGGAAAGGGAAGGAAAGGAAGGCAAGGCAAAATAAGGCAAGGCACGTGTAACGGAAGAAACGGCACAGCAAGGGGAAACAAGGCTAAGGCAAGACAACGCACGGCTAGGCAATGCACGGCAAGGGAAGGAAAGGGTAACGCAAGGCAAGGCACGGTCAGGCGAGGCAAGGCTAATGCACGACAACGCAAGGCTAGGCAATTCACGGCTAGGCAAGGAAAGAGTAACGGAAGGAAAGGAAGGCAAAGCAAAGCAAGGCAAGGCAAGTGCAACAAAAGGCACGGCACGGCAAGGGGAAACAAGGGTAAGGCACGACAGCGCAAGGCTAGGCAGTGCACGGCAAGGCAAGGAAAGGGTAACGCAAGGCAAGGTACGGTGAGGCAAGGGAAGGCTAATGCACGACAACGCAAGGCTAAGCAGTGCACGGCTAGGCAAGGAAAGAGTAACGGAAGGAAAGGAAGGCAAGGCAAAGAAAGGCAAGGCAAGTGTAACGGAAGGAACGGCACAGCAAGGGGAAACAAGGCTAAGGCACGACAACGCACGGCTAGGCAGTGCACGGCTAGGCAAGGAAAGAGTAACGGAAGGAAAGAAAGGCAAGGGAAAGAAAGGGAAGGCAAGGCTAACGGAAGGAACGGCACGGTACGGGGAAACAAGGCTAAGGCACGACAACGCAGGACTAGGCAATGCACGGCAAGGCAAAGAAAGGGTAAAGGAAGGCAAGGCACGGTCAGGCGACGCAAGGCTAAGGCACGACAACGCAAGGCTAGGCAATGCACGGAAGGTAAGTAAAGAGTAACGGAAGGCAAGGAAGGCAAGGGAAAGCAAGGGTAGGCAAGGGCAACGGACGGAACGGCACGTTAAGGGGAAACAAGCCTAAGGCACGACAACGCAGGACTAGGCAATGCACGGCAAGGCAAGGAAAGGGTAACGCAAGGCAAGGCACGGTCAGGCGAGGCAACGCTAATGCACGAAAAAGCACGGCTAGGCAATGCACGGCAAGGCAAGGAAAGGGTAACGCAAGGCAAGGCACGGTCAGGCGAGGCAAGGCTAATGCACGACAACGCAAGGCTAGGCAATGCACGGCAAGGCAAGGAAAGGGTAACGCAAGGCAATGCACGGTCAGGCGAGGGAAGGCTAATGCACGACAACGCAAGGCTAGGCAGTGCTCGGCAAGGCAAGGAAAGAGTAACGGAAGGAAAGAAAGGCAAGGGAAAGCAAAGGAAGGCAAGGGTAACGGAAGGAACGGCACGGTAAGGGGAAACAAGGCTAAGGCACGACAACGCAGGACTAGGCAATGCACGGCAAGGCAAAGAAAGGGTAACGGAAGGAGAGGAAGGCAAGGCAAAGCAAGCCAAGGCAAGTGTAACAAAAGGCAAGGCACGGCAAGGGGAAACAAAGGTAAGGCACGGCAACGCACGGCTAGGCAATGCACGGCCAAGCAAGGAAAGCGTAACGCAAGGCAAGGCACGGTGAGGAAAGGCAAGGCTAATGCACGACAATGCAGGGCTAGGCAATGCACGGCAAGGCAAGGAAAAGATAACGCAAAGCAAGGCACGGTCAGGCGAGGCAAGGCTAATGCACGACAACGCAAGGCTAGGCAGTGCTCGGCAAGGCAAGGAAAGAGTAAGGGAAGGAAAGAAAGGCAAGGGAAAGCAAGGGAAGGCAAGGGTAACGGAAGGAACGGCACGGTAAGGGGAAACAAGGCTAAGGCACGACAACGCAGGATTAGGCAATGCACGGCAAGGCAAGGAAAGGGTAACGCAAGGCAAGGCACGGTCAGGCGAGGCAAGGCTAAGGCAGGACAACGCAAGGCTAGGCAATGCACGGAAGGCAAGCAAAGAGTAACGGAAGGCAAGGAAGGCAAGGGAAGGCAAAGGTAAAGGAAGGAACGGCACGGTAAGCGGAAACAAGGCTAAGGCACGACAACTCAGGACTAGGCAATGCAAGGCAAGGCAAGGAAAGGGTAACGCAAGGCAAGGCACGGTCAGGCGAGGCAAGGCTAATGCACGACAACGCAAGGCTAGGCAATGCACGGCTAGGCAAGGAAAGAGTAACGGAAGGAAAGGAAGGCAAGGCAAAGAAAGGCAAGGCAAGTGTAACGGAAGGAACGGCACAGCAAGGGGAAACAAGGCTAAGGCACGACAACGCACGGCTAGGCAGTGCACGGCTAGGCAAGGAAAGAGTAACGGAAGGAAAGAAAGGCAAGGGAAAGCAAGGGAAGGCAAGGCTAACGGAAGGAACGGCACGGTAAGGGGAAACAAGGCTAAGGCACGACAACGCAGGACTAGGCAATGCACGGCAAGGCAAAGAAAGGGTAACGCAAGGCAAGGCACGGTGAGGAAAGGCAAGGCTAATGCACGACAATGCAGGGCTAGGCAATGCACGGCAAGGCAAGGAAAGCATAACGCAAGGCAAGGCACGGTCAGGCGAGGCAAGGCTAATGCACGACAACGCAAGGCTAGGCAGTGCTCGGCAAGGCAAGGAAAGAGTAACGGAAGGAAAGAAAGGCAAGGGAAAGCAAGGGAAGGCAAGGGTAACGGAAGGAACGGCACGGTAAGGGGAAACAAGGCTAAGGCACGACAACGCAGGACTAGGCAATGCACGGCAAGGCAAGGAAAGGGTAACGCAAGGCAAGGCACGGTCAGGCGAGGCAAGGCTAAGGCAGGACAACGCAAGGCTAGGCAATGCATGGAAGGCAAGCAAAGAGTAACGGAAGGCAAGGAAGGCAAGGGAAGGCAAAGGTAAAGGAAGGAACGGCACGGTAAGCGGAAACAAGGCTAAGGCACGACAACGCACGGCTACGCAGTGCACGGCTAGGCAAGGAAAGGGAAGGAAAGGAAGGCAAGGCAAAGTAAGGCAAGGCACGTGTAACGGAAGAAACGGCACAGCAAGGGGAAACAAGGCTAAGGCAAGACAACGCACGGCTAGGCAATGCACGGCAAGGGAAGGAAAGGGTAACGCAAGGCAAGGCACGGTCAGGCGAGGCAAGGCTAATGCACGACAACGCAAGGCTAGGCAATGCACGGCTAGGCAAGGAAAGAGTAACGGAAGGAAAGGAAGGCAAGGCAAAGAAAGGCAAGGCAAGTGTAACGGAAGGAACGGCACAGCAAGGGGAAACAAGGCTAAGGCACGACAACGCACGGCTAGGCAGTGCACGGCTAGGCAAGGAAAGAGTAACGGAAGGAAAGAAAGGCAAGGGAAAGCAAGGGAAGGCAAGGCTAACGGAAGGAACGGCACGGTAAGGGGAAACAAGGCTAAGGCACGACAACGCAGGACTAGGCAATGCACGGCAAGGCAAAGAAAGGGTAACGCAAGGCAAGGCACGGTGAGGAAAGGCAAGGCTAATGCACGACAATGCAGGGCTAGGCAATGCATGGCAAGGCAAGGAAAGCATAACGCAAGGCAAGGCACGGTCAGGCGAGGCAAGGCTAATGCACGACAACGCAAGGCTAGGCAGTGCTCGGCAAGGCAAGGAAAGAGTAACGGAAGGAAAGAAAGGCAAGGGAAAGCAAGGGAAGGCAAGGGTAACGGAAGGAACGGCACGGTAAGGGGAAACAAGGCTAAGGCACGACAACGCAGGACTAGGCAATGCACGGCAAGGCAAGGAAAGGGTAACGCAAGGCAAGGCACGGTCAGGCGAGGCAAGGCTAAGGCACGACAACGCAAGGCTAGGCAATGCATGGAAGGCAAGCAAAGAGTAACGGAAGGCAAGGAAGGCAAGGGAAGGCAAGGGTAACGGAAGGAACGGCACGGTAAGGGGAAACAAGGCTAAGGCACGACAACGCACGGCTACGCAGTGCACGGCTAGGCAAGGAAAGAGTAACGGAAGGAAAGGAAGGCAAGGCAAAGTAAGGCAAGGCACGTGTAACGGAAGAAACGGCACAAAAGGGGAAACAAGGCTAAGGCAAGACAACGCACGGCTAGGCAATGCACGGCAAGGGAAGGAAAGGGTAACGCAAGGCAAGGCACGGTCAGGCGAGGCAAGGCTAATGCACGACAACGCAAGGCTAGGCAATGCACGGCTAGGCAAGGAAAGAGTAACGGAAGGAAAGGAAGGCAAGGCAAAGCAAGGCAAGGCAAGTGTAACAAAAGGCACGGCACGGCAAGGGGAAACAAGGGTAAGGCACGACAACGCAAGGCTAGGCAGTGCACGGCAAGGCAAGGAAAGGGTAACGCAAGGCAAGGTACGGTGAGGCAAGGGAAGGCTAATGCACGACAACGCAAGGCTAGGCAGTGCACAGCTAGGCAAGGAAAGAGTAACGGAAGGAAAGGAAGGCAAGGCAAAGAAAGGCAAGGCAAGTGTAAAGGAAGGAACGGCACAGCAAGGGGAAACAAGGCTAAGGCACGACAACGCACGGCTAGGCAGTGCACGGCTAGGCAAGGAAAGAGTAACGGAAGCAAAGGAAGGCAAGGCAAAGCAAGGCAAGGCAAGTGTAACAAAAGGCAAGGCACGGCAAGGGGAAACAAGGGTAAGGCACGGCAACGCACGGCTAGGCAATGCACGGCCAAGCAAGGAAAGGGTTACGCAAGGCAAGGCACGGTGAGGAAAGGCAAGGCTAATGCACGACAATGCAGGGCTAGGCAATGCACGGCAAGGTAAGGAAAGCATAACGCAAGGCAAGGCACGGTCAGGCGAGGCAAGGCTAATGCACGACAACGCAAGGCTAGGCAGTGCTCGGCAAGGCAAGGAAAGAGTAACGGAAGGAAAGAAAGGCAAGGGAAAGCAAGGGAAGGCAAGGGTAACGGAAGGAACGGCACGGTAAGGGGAAACAAGGCTAAGGCACGACAACGCAGGATTAGGCAATGCACGGCAAGGCAAGGAAAGGGTAACGCAAGGCAAGGCCGGTCCGGCGAGGCAAGGCTAAGGCAGGACAACGCAAGGCTAGGCAATGCACGGAAGGCAAGCAAAGAGTAACGGAAGGCAAGGAAGGCAAGGGAAGGCAAAGGTAAAGGAAGGAACGGCACGGTAAGCGGAAACAAGGCTAAGGCACGACAACTCAGGACTAGGCAATGGAAGGCAAGGCAAGGAAAGGGTAACGCAAGGCAAGGCACGGTCAGGCGAGGCAAGGCTAATGCACGACAACGCAAGGCTAGGCAATGCACGGCTAGGCAAGGAAAGAGTAACGGAAGGAAAGGAAGGCAAGGCAAAGAAAGGCAAGGCAAGTGTAACGGAAGGAATGGCACAGCAAGGGGAAACAAGGCTAAGGCACGACAACGCACGGCTAGGCAGTGCACGGCTAGGCAAGGAAAGAGTAACGGAAGGAAAGAAAGGCAAGGGAAAGCAAGGGAAGGCAAAGCTAACGGAAGGAACGGCACGGTACGGGGAAACAAGGCTAAGGCACGACAACGCAGGACTAGGCAATGCACGGCAAGGCAAAGAAAGGGTAACGCAAGGCAAGGCACGGTCAGGCGACGCAAGGCTAAGGCACGACAACGCAAGGCTCGCAATGCACGGAAGGTAAGTAAAGAGTAACGGAAGGCAAGGAAGGCAAGGGAAAGCAAGGGTAGGCAAGGGCAACGGACGGAACGGCACGTTAAGGGGAAACAAGCCTAAGGCACGACAACGCAGGACTAGGCAATGCACGGCAAGGCAAGGAAAGGGTAACGCAAGGCAAGGCACGGTCAGGCGAGGCAACGCTAATGCACGAAAAAGCACGGCTAGGCAATGCACGGCAAGGCAAGGAAAGGGTAACGCAAGGCAAGGCACGGTCAGGCGAGGCAAGGCTAATGCACGACAACGCAAGGCTAGGCAATGCACGGCAAGGCAAGGAAAGGGTAACGCAAGGCAATGCACGGTCAGGCGAGGCAAGGCTAATGCACGACAACGCAAGGCTAGGCAGTGCTCGGCAAGGCAAGGAAAGAGTAACGGAAGGAAAGAAAGGCAAGGGAAAGCAAGGGAAGGCAAGGGTAACGGAAGGAACGGCACGGTAAGGGGAAACAACGCTAAGGCAGGACAACGCAGGACTAGGCAATGCACGGCAAGGCAAAGAAAGGGTAACGCAAGGCAAGGCAAGGTCAGGCGAGGCAAGGCTAATGCACGACAACGCAAGGCTAGGCAATGCACGGCTAGGCAAGGAAAGAGTAACGGAAGGAGAGGAAGGCAAGGCAAAGCAAGGCAAGGCAAGTGTAACAAAAGGCAAGGCACGGCAAGGGGAAACAAGGGTAAGGCACGGCAACGCACGGCTAGGCAATGCACGGCCAAGCAAGGAAAGGGTAACGCAAGGCAAGGCACGGTGAGGAAAGGCAAGGCTAATGCACGACAATGCAGGGCTAGGCAATGCACGGCAAGGCAAGGAAAGCATAACGCAAGGCAAGGCACGGTCAGGCGAGGCAAGGCTAATGCACGACAACGCAAGGCTAGGCAGTGCTCGGCAAGGCAAGGAAAGAGTAACGGAAGGAAAGAAAGGCAAGGGAAAGCAAGGGAAGGCAAGGGTAACGGAAGGAACGGCACGGTAAGGGGAAACAAGGCTAAGGCACGACAACGCAGGACTAGGCAATGCACGGCAAGGCAAAGAAAGGGTAACGCAAGGCAAGGCACGGTCAGGCGAGGCAAGGCTAATGCACGACAACGCAAGGCTAGGCAGTGCACGGCTAGGCAAGGAAAGAGTAACGGAAGGAAAGGAAGGCAAGGCAAAGAAAGGCAAGGCAAGTGTAACGGAAGGAACGGCACAGCAAGGGGAAAGAAGGCTAAGGCACGACAACGCACGGCTAGGCAGTGCACGGCTAGGCAAGGAAAGAGTAACGGAAGGAAAGAAAGCAAGGGAAAGCAAGGGAAGGCAAGGCTAACGGAAGGAACGGCACGGTACGGGGAAACAAGGCTAAGGCACGACAACGCAGTACTAGGCAATGCACGGCAAGGCAAGAAAGGGTAACGCAAGGCAAGGCACGGTCAGGCGACGCAAGGCTAAGGCACGACAACGCAAGGCTAGGCAATGCACGGAAGGTAAGTAAAGAGTAACGGAAGGCAAGGAAGGCAAGGGAAAGCAAGGGTAGGCAAGGGCAACGGACGGAACGGCACGTTAAGGGGAAACAAGCCTAAGGCACGACAACGCAGGACTAGGCAATGCACGGCAAGGCAAGGAAAGGGTAACGCAAGGCAAGGCACGGTCAGGCGAGGCAACGCTAATGCACGAAAAAGCACGGCTAGGCAATGCACGGCAAGGCAAGGAAAGGGTAACGCAAGGCAAGGCACGGTCAGGCGAGGCAAGGCTAATGCACGACAACGCAAGGCTAGGCAATGCACGGCAAGGCAAGGAAAGAGTAACGCAAGGCAATGCACGGTCAGGCGAGGCAAGGCTAAGGCACGACAACGCAAGGCTAGGCAATGCACGGCTTGGCAAGGAAAGAGTAACGGAAGGAGAGGAAGGCAAGGCAAAGCAAGGCAAGGCAAGTGTAATAAAAGGCAAGGCACGGCAAGGGGAAACAAGGGTAAGGCACGGCAACGCACGGCTAGGCAATGCACGGCCAAGCAAGGAAAGGGTAACGCAAGGCAAGGCACGGTGAGGAAAGGCAAGGCTAATGCACGACAATGCAGGGCTAGGCAATGCACGGCAAGGCAAGGAAAGCATAACGCAAGGCAAGGCACGGTCAGGCGAGGCAAGGCTAATACACGACAACGCAAGGCTAGGCAGTGCTCGGCAAGGCAAGGAAAGAGTAACGGAAGGAAAGAAAGGCAAGGGAAAGCAAGGGAAGGCAAGGGTAACGGAAGGAACGGCACGGTAAGGGGAAACAAGGCTAAGGCACGACAACGCAGGACTAGGCAATGCACGGCAAGGCAAGGAAAGGGTAACGCAAGGCAAGGCACGGTCAGGCGAGGCAAGGCTAAGGCAGGACAACGCAAGGCTAGGCAATGCACGGAAGGCAAGCAAAGAGTAACGGAAGGCAAGGAAGGCAAGGGAAGGCAAAGGTAAAGGAAGGAACGGCACGGTAAGCCGAAACAAGGCTAAGGCACGACAACGCACGGCTAGGCAGTGCACGGCTAGGCAAGGAAAGGGAAGGAAAGGAAGGCAAGGCAAAGTAAGGCAAGGCACGTGTAACGGAAGAAACGGCACAGCAAGGGGAAACAAGGCTAAGGCAAGACAACGCACGGCTAGGCAATGCACGGCAAGGGAAGGAAAGGGTAACGCAAGGCAAGGCACGGTCAGGCGAGGCAAGGCTAATGCACGACAACGCAAGGCTAGGCAATGCACGGCTAGGCAAGGAAAGAGTAACGGAAGGAAAGGAAGGCAAAGCAATGCAAGGCAAGGCAAGTGTAACAAAAGGCACGGCACGGCAAGGGGAAACAAGGGTAAGGCACGACAACGCAAGGCTAGGCAGTGCACGGCAAGGGAAGGAAAGGGTAACGCAAGGCAAGGTACGGTGAGGCTAGGGAAGGCTAATGCACGACAACGCAAGGCTAGGCAGTGCACAGCTAGGCAAGGAAAGAGTAACGGAAGGAAAGGAAGGCAAGGCAAAGAAAGGCAAGGCAAGTGTAACGGAAGGAACGGCACAGCAAGGGGAAACAAGGATAAGGCACGACAACGCACGGCTAGGCAGTGCACGGCTAGGCAAGGAAAGAGTAACGGATGGAAAGAAAGGCAAGGGAAAGCAAGGGAAGGCAAGGTTAACGGAAGGAACGGCACGGTACGGGGAAACAAGGCTAAGGCACGACAACGCAGGACTAGGCAATGCACGGCAAGGCAAAGAAAGGGTAACGCAAGGCAAGGCACGGTCAGGCGACGCAAGGCTAAGGCACGACAACGCAAGGCTAGGCAATGCACGGAAGGTAAGTAAAGAGTAACGGAAGGCAAGGAAGGCAAGGGAAAGCAAGGGTAGGCAAGGGCAACGGACGGAACGGCACGTTAAGGGGAAACAAGCCTAAGGCACGACAACGCAGGACTAGGCAATGCACGGCAAGGCAAGGAAAGGGTAACGCAAGGCAAGGCACGGTCAGGCGAGGCAACGCTAATGCACGAAAAAGCACGGCTAGGCAATGCACGGCAAGGCAAGGAAAGGGTAACGCAAGGCAAGGCACGGTCAGGCGAGGCAAGGCTAATGCACGACAACGCAAGGCTAGGCAATGCACGGCAAGGCAAGGAAAGAGTAACGCAAGGCAATGCACGGTCAGGCGAGGCAAGGCTAAGGCACGACAACGCAAGGCTAGGCAGTGCTCGGCAAGGCAAGGAAAGAGTAACGGAAGGAAAGAAAGGCAAGGGAAAGCAAGGGAAGGCAAGGGTAACGGAAGGAACGGCACGGTAAGGGGAAACAAGGCTAAGGCACGACAACGCAGGACTAGGCAATGCACGGCAAGTCAAAGAAAGCGTAACGCAAGGCAAGGCACGTTCAGGCGAGGCAAGGCTAATGCACGACAACGCAAGGCTAGGCAATGCACGGCTAGGCAAGGAAAGAGTAACGGAAGGAGAGGAAGGCAAGGCAAAGCAAGGAAAGGCAAGTGTAACAAAAGGCAAGGCACGGCAAGGGGAAACAAGGGTAAGGCACGGCAACGCACGGCTAGGCAATGCACGGCCAAGCAAGGAAAGGGTAACGCAAGGCAAGGCACGGTGAGGAAAGGCAAGGCTAATGCACGACAATGCAGGGCTAGGCAATGCACGGCAAGGTAAGGAAAGCATAACGCAAGGCAAGGCACGGTCAGGCGAGGCAAGGCTAATGCACGACAACGCAAGGCTAGGCAGTGCTCGGCAAGGCAAGGAAAGAGTAACGGAAGGAAAGAAAGGCAAGGGAAAGCAAGGGAAGGCAAGGGTAACGGAAGGAACGGCACGGTAAGGGGAAACAAGGCTAAGGCACGACAACGCAGGATTAGGCAATGCACGGCAAGGCAAGGAAAGGGTAACGAGAGGCAAGGCACGGTCAGGCGAGGCAAGGCTAAGGCAGGACAACGCAAGGCTAGGCAATGCACGGAAGGCAAGCAAAGAGTAACGGAAGGCAAGGAAGGCAAGGGAAGGCAAAGGTAAAGGAAGGAACGGCACGGTAAGCGGAAACAAGGCTAAGGCACGACAACTCAGGACTAGGCAATGCAAGGCAAGGCAAGGAAAGGGTAACGCAAGGCAAGGCACGGTCAAGCGAGGCAAGGCTACTGCACGACAACGCAAGGCTAGGCAATGCACGGCTAGGCAAGGAAAGAGTAACGGAAGGAAAGGAAGGCAAGGCAAAGAAAGGCAAGGCAAGTGTAACGGAAGGAACGGCACAGCAAGGGGAAACAAGGCTAAGGCACGACAACGCACGGCTAGGCAGTGCACGGCTAGGCAAGGAAAGAGTAACGGAAGGAAAGAAAGGCAAGGGAAAGCAAGGGAAGGCAAGGCTAACGGAAGGAACGGCACGGTACGGGGAAACAAGGCTAAGGCACGACAACGCAGGACTAGGCAATGCACGGCAAGGCAAAGAAAGGGTAACGCAAGGCAAGGCACGGTCAGGCGACGCAAGGCTAAGGCACGACAACGCAAGGCTAGGCAATGCACGGAAGGTAAGTAAAGAGTAACGGAAGGCAAGGAAGGCAAGGGAAAGCAAGGGTAGGCAAGGGCAACGGACGGAACGGCACGTTAAGGGGAAACAAGCCTAAGGCACGACAACGCAGGACTAGGCAATGCACGGCAAGGCAAGGAAAGGGTAACGCAAGGCAATGCACGGTCAGGCGAGGCAAGGCTAATGCACGACAACGCAAGGCTAGGCAGTGCTCGGCAAGGCAAGGAAAGAGTAACGGAAGGAAAGAAAGGCAAGGGAAAGCAAGGGAAGGCAAGGGTAACGGAAGCAACGGCACGGTAAGGGGAAACAAGGCTAAAGCACGACAACGCAGGACTAGGCAATGCACGGCAAGGCAAAGAAAGGGTAACGCAAGGCAAGGCACGGTCAGGCGAGGCAAGGCTAATGCACGACAACGCAAGGCTAGGCAATGCACGGCTAGGCAAGGAAAGAGTAACGGAAGGAAAGAAAGGCAAGGGAAAGCAAGGGAAGGCAAGGGGAAACAAGGCTAAGGCACGACAACGCAGGACTAGGCAATGCACGGCAAGGCAAAGAAAGGGTAACGCAAGGCAAGGCACGGTCAGGCGAGGCAAGGCTAAGGCACGACAACGCAAGGCTAGGCAATGCACGGCTAGGCAAGGAAAGAGTAACGGAAGGAGAGGAAGGCAAGGCAAAGCAAGGCAAGGCAAGTGTAACAAAAGGCACGGCACGGCAAGGGGAAACAAGGGTAAGGCACGACAACGCAAGGCTAGGCAGTGCACGGCAAGGCAAGGAAAGGGTAACGCAAGGCAAGGTACGGTGAGGCAAGGGAAGGCTAATGCACGACAACGCAAGGCTAGGCAGTGCACAGCTAGGCAAGGAAAGAGTAACGGAAGGAAAGGAAGGCAAGGCAAAGAAAGGCAAGGCAAGTGTAACGGAAGGAACGGCACAGCAAGGGGAAACAAGGCTAAGGCACGACAACGCACGGCTAGGCAGTGCACGGCTAGGCAAGGAAAGAGTAACGGAAGGAGAGGAAGGCAAGGCAAAGCAAGGCAAGGCAAGTGTAACAAAAGGCAAGGCACGGCAAGGGGAAACAAGGGTAAGGCACGGCAACGCACGGCTAGGCAATGCACGGCCAAGCAAGGAAAGGGTAACGCAAGGCAAGGCACGGTGAGGAAAGGCAAGGCTAATGCACGACAATGCAGGGCTAGGCAATGCACGGCAAGGTAAGGAAAGCATAACGCAAGGCAAGGCACGGTCAGGCGAGGCAAGGCTAATGCACGACAACGCAAGGCTAGGCAGTGCTCGGCAAGGCAAGGAAAGAGTAACGGAAGGAAAGAAAGGTAAGGGAAAGCAAGGGAAGGCAAGGGTAACGGAAGGAACGGCACGGTAAGGGGAAACAAGGCTAAGGCACGACAACGCAGGACTAGGCAATGCACGGCAAGGCAAGGAAAGGGTAACGCAAGGCAAGGCCGGTCCGGCGAGGCAAGGCTAAGGCAGGACAACGCAAGGCTAGGCAATGCACGGAAGGCAAGCAAAGAGTAACGGAAGGCAAGGAAGGCAAGGGAAGGCAAAGGTAAAGGAAGGAACGGCACGGTAAGCGGAAACAAGGCTAAGGCACGACAACTCAGGACTAGGCAATGGAAGGCAAGGCAAGGAAAGGGTAACGCAAGGCAAGGCACGGTCAGGCGAGGCAAGGCTAATGCACGACAACGCAAGGCTAGGCAATGCACGGCTAGGCAAGGAAAGAGTAACGGAAGGAAAGGAAGGCAAGGCAAAGAAAGGCAAGGCAAGTGTAACGGAAGGAATGGCACAGCAAGGGGAAACAAGGCTAAGGCACGACAACGCACGGCTAGGCAGTGCACGGCTAGGCAAGGAAAGAGTAACGGAAGGAAAGAAAGGCAAGGGAAAGCAAGGGAAGGCAAAGCTAACGGAAGGAACGGCACGGTACGGGGAAACAAGGCTAAGGCACGACAACGCAGGACTAGGCAATGCACGGCAAGGCAAAGAAAGGGTAACGCAAGGCAAGGCACGGTCAGGCGACGCAAGGCTAAGGCACGACAACGCAAGGCTCGCAATGCACGGAAGGTAAGTAAAGAGTAACGGAAGGCAAGGAAGGCAAGGGAAAGCAAGGGTAGGCAAGGGCAACGGACGGAACGGCACGTTAAGGGGAAACAAGCCTAAGGCACGACAACGCAGGACTAGGCAATGCACGGCAAGGCAAGGAAAGGGTAACGCAAGGCAAGGCACGGTCAGGCGAGGCAACGCTAATGCACGAAAAAGCACGGCTAGGCAATGCACGGCAAGGCAAGGAAAGGGTAACGCAAGGCAAGGCACGGTCAGGCGAGGCAAGGCTAATGCACGACAACGCAAGGCTAGGCAGTGCTCGGCAAGGCAAGGAAAGAGTAACGGAAGGAAAGAAAGGCAAGGGAAAGCAAGGGAAGGCAAGGGTAACGGAAGCAACGGCACGGTAAGGGGAAACAAGGCTAAAGCACGACAACGCAGGACTAGGCAATGCACGGCAAGGCAAGGAAAGGGTAACGCAAGGCAAGGCACGGTCAGGCGAGGCAAGGCTAATGCACGACAACGCAAGGCTAGGCAATGCACGGCTAGGCAAGGAAAGAGTAACGGAAGGAAAGAAAGGCAAGGGAAAGCAAGGGAAGGCAAGGGTAACGGAAGGAACGGCACGGTAAGGGGAATCAAGGCTAAGGCACGACAACGCAGGACTAGGCAATGCACGGCAAGGCAAAGAAAGGGTAACGCAAGGCAAGGCACGGTCAGGCGAGGCAAGGCTAATGCACGACAACGCAAGGCTAGGCAATGCACGGCTAGGCAAGGAAAGAGTAACGGAAGGAGAGGAAGGCAAGGCAAAGCAAGGCAAGGCAAGTGTAACGGAAGGCACGGCACGGCAAGGGGAAACAAGGCTAAGGCACGACAACGCAAGGCTAGGCAATGCACGGCAAGGCAAGGAAACGGTAACGCAAGGCAAGGTACGGTGAGGCAAGGGAAGGCTAATGCACGACAACGCAAGGCTAGGCAGTGCACAGCTAGGCAAGGAAAGAGTAACGGAAGGAAAGGAAGGCAAGGCAAAGAAAGGCAAGGCAAGTGTAACGGAAGGAACGGCACAGCAAGGGGAAACAAGGCTAAGGCACGACAACGCACGGCTAGGCAGTGCACGGCTAGGCAAGGAAAGAGTAACGGAAGGAGAGGAAGGCAAGGCAAAGCAAGGCAAGGCAAGTGTAACAAAAGGCAAGGCACGGCAAGGGGAAACAAGGGTAAGGCACGGCAACGCACGGCTAGGCAATGCACGGCCAAGCAAGGAAAGGGTTACGCAAGGCAAGGCACGGTGAGGAAAGGCAAGGCTAATGCACGACAATGCAGGGCTAGGCAATGCACGGCAAGGTAAGGAAAGCATAACGCAAGGCAAGGCACGGTCAGTCGAGGCAAGGCTAATGCACGACAACGCAAGGCTAGGCAGTGCTCGGCAAGGCAAGGAAAGAGTAACGGAAGGAAAGAAAGGCAAGGGAAAGCAAGGGAAGGCAAGGGTAACGGAAGGAACGGCACGGTAAGGGGAAACAAGGCTAAGGCACGACAACGCAGGATTAGGCAATGCACGGCAAGGCAAGGAAAGGGTAACGCAAGGCAAGGCCGGTCCGGCGAGGCAAGGCTAAGGCAGGACAACGCAAGGCTAGGCAATGCACGGAAGGCAAGCAAAGAGTAACGGAAGGCAAGGAAGGCAAGGGAAGGCAAAGGTAAAGGAAGGAACGGCACGGTAAGCGGAAACAAGGCTAAGGCACGACAACTCAGGACTAGGCAATGGAAGGCAAGGCAAGGAAAGGGTAACGCAAGGCAAGGCACGGTCAGGCGAGGCAAGGCTAATGCACGACAACGCAAGGCTAGGCAATGCACGGCTAGGCAAGGAAAGAGTAACGGAAGGAAAGGAAGGCAAGGCAAAGAAAGGCAAGGCAAGTGTAACGGAAGGAATGGCACAGCAAGGGGAAACAAGGCTAAGGCACGACAACGCACGGCTAGGCAGTGCACGGCTAGGCAAGGAAAGAGTAACGGAAGGAAAGAAAGGCAAGGGAAAGCAAGGGAAGGCAAAGCTAACGGAAGGAACGGCACGGTACGGGGAAACAAGGCTAAGGCACGACAACGCAGGACTAGGCAATGCACGGCAAGGCAAAGAAAGGGTAACGCAAGGCAAGGCACGGTCAGGCGACGCAAGGCTAAGGCACGACAACGCAAGGCTCGCAATGCACGGAAGGTAAGTAAAGAGTAACGGAAGGCAAGGAAGGCAAGGGAAAGCAAGGGTAGGCAAGGGCAACGGACGGAACGGCACGTTAAGGGGAAACAAGCCTAAGGCACGACAACGCAGGACTAGGCAATGCACGGCAAGGCAAGGAAAGGGTAACGCAAGGCAAGGCACGGTCAGGCGAGGCAACGCTAATGCACGAAAAAGCACGGCTAGGCAATGCACGGCAAGGCAAGGAAAGGGTAACGCAAGGCAAGGCACGGTCAGGCGAGGCAACGCTAATGCACGAAAAAGCACGGCTAGGCAATGCACGGCAAGGCAAGGAAAGGGTAACGCAAGGCAAGGCACGGTCAGGCGAGGCAAGGCTAATGCACGACAACGCAAGGCTAGGCAATGCACGGCTAGGCAAGGAAAGAGTAACGGAAGGAAAGGAAGGCAAAGCAATGCAAGGCAAGGCAAGTGTAACAAAAGGCACGGCACGGCAAGGGGAAACAAGGGTAAGGCACGACAACGCAAGGCTAGGCAGTGCACGGCAAGGCAAGGAAAGGGTAACGCAAGGCAAGGTACGGTGAGGCAAGGGAAGGCTAATGCACGACAACGCAAGGCTAGGCAGTGCACGGCTAGGCAAGGAAAGAGTAACGGAAGGAAAGGAAGGCAAGGCAAAGAAAGGCAAGGCAAGTGTAACGGAAGGAACGGCACAGCAAGGGGAAACAAGGCTAAGGCACGACAACGCACGGCTAGGCAGTGCACGGCTAGGCAAGGAAAGAGTAACGCAAGGCAAGGCACGGTCAGGCGAGGCAACGCTAATGCACGAAAAAGCACGGCTAGGCAATGCACGGCAAGGCAAGGAAAGGGTAACGCAAGGCAAGGCACGGTCAGGCGAGGCAAGGCTAATGCACGACAACGCAAGGCTAGGCAATGCACGGCAAGGCAAGGAAAGAGTAACGCAAGGCAATGCACGGTCAGGCGAGGCAAGGCTAATGCACGACAACGCAAGGCTAGGCAGTGCTCGGCAAGGCAAGGAAAGAGTAACGGAAGGAAAGAAAGGCAAGGGAAAGCAAGGGAAGGCAAGGGTAACGGAAGGAACGGCACGGTAAGGGGAAACAAGGCTAAGGCACGACAACGCAGGACTAGGCAATGCACGGCAAGGCAAAGAAAGCGTAACGCAAGGCAAGGCACGGTCAGGCGAGGCAAGGCTAATGCACGACAACGCAAGGCTAGGCAATGCACGGCTAGGCAAGGAAAGAGTAACGGAAGGAGAGGAAGGCAAGGCAAAGCAAGGCAAGGCAAGTGTAACAAAAGGCAAGGCACGGCAAGGGGAAACAAGGGTAAGGCACGGCAACGCACGGCTAGGCAATGCACGGCCAAGCAAGGAAAGGGTAACGAAGGCAAGGCACGGTGAGGAAAGGCAAGGCTAATGCACGACAATGCAGGGCTAGGCAATGCACGGCAAGGCAAGGAAAGCATAACGCAAGGCAAGGCACGGTCAGGCGAGGCAAGGCTAATGCACGACAACGCAAGGCTAGGCAGTGCTCGGCAAGGCAAGGAAAGAGTAACGGAAGGAAAGAAAGGCAAGGGAAAGCAAGGGAAGGCAAGGGTAACGGAAGGAACGGCACGGTAAGGGGAAACAAGGCTAAGGCACGACAACGCAGGATTAGGCAATGCACGGCAAGGCAAGGAAAGGGTAACGCAAGGCAAGGCACGGTCAGGCGAGGCAAGGCTAAGGCAGGACAACGCAAGGCTAGGCAATGCACGGAAGGCAAGCAAAGAGTAACGGAAGGCAAGGAAGGCAAGGGAAGGCAAAGGTAAAGGAAGGAACGGCACGGTAAGCGGAAACAAGGCTAAGGCACGACAACGCAGGACTAGGCAATGCAAGGCAAGGCAAGGAAAGGGTAACGCAAGGCAAGGCACGGTCAGGCGAGGCAAGGCTAATGCACGACAACGCAAGGCTAGGCAATGCACGGCTAGGCAAGGAAAGAGTAACGGAAGGAAAGGAAGGCAAGGCAAAGCAAGGGTAGGCAAGGGCAACGGACGGAACGGCACGTTAAGGGGAAACAAGGCTAAGGCACGACAACGCACGGCTAGGCAGTGCACGGCTAGGCAAGGAAAGAGTAACGGAAGGAAAGAAAGGCAAGGGAAAGCAAGGGAAGGCAAGGCTAACGGAAGGAACGGCACGGTACGGGGAAACAAGGCTAAGGCACGACAACGCAGGACTAGGCAATGCACGGCAAGGCAAAGAAAGGGTAACGCAAGGCAAGGCACGGTCAGGCGACGCAAGGCTAAGGCACGACAACGCAAGGCTAGGCAATGCACGGAAGGTAAGTAAAGAGTAACGGAAGGCAAGGAAGGCAAGGGAAAGCAAGGGTAGGCAAGGGCAACGGAAGGAACGGCACGGTAAGGGGAAACAAGGCTAAGGCACGACAACGCAGGACTAGGCAATGCACGGCAATGCAAGGAAAGGGTAACGCAAGGCAATGCACGGTCAGGCGAGGCAAGGCTAATGCACGACAACGCAAGGCTAGGCAGTGCTCGGCAAGGCAAGGAAAGAGTAACGGAAGGAAAGAAAGGCAAGGGAAAGCAAGGGAAGGCAAGGGTAACGGAAGGAACGGCACGTTAAGGGGAAACAAGCCTAAGGCACGACAACGCAGGACTAGGCAATGCACGGCAAGGCAAAGAAAGGGTAACGCAAGGCAAGGCACGGTCAGGCGAGGCAAGGCTAATGCACGACAACGCAAGGCTAGGCAATGCACGGCTAGGCAAGGAAAGAGTAACGGAAGGAAAGAAAGGCAAGGGAAAGCAAGGGAAGGCAAGGGTAACGGAAGGAACGGCACGGTAAGGGGAAACAAGGCTAAGGCACGACAACGCAGGACTAGGCAATGCACGGCAAGGCAAGGAAAGGGTAACGCAAGGCAAGGCACGGTCAGGCGAGGCAAGGCTAATGCACGACAACGCAAGGCTAGGCAATGCACGGCTAGGCAAGGAAAGAGTAACGGAAGGAAAGGAAGGCAAGGCAAAGCAAGGCAAGGCAAGTGTAACAAAAGGCAACGGCACGGCAAGGGGAAACAAGGGTAAGGCACGACAACGCACGGCTAGGCAGTACACGGCCAAGCAAGAAAAGGGTAACGCAAGGCAAGGTACGGTCAGGCGAGCCAAGGCTAAGGCACGACAACGCAAGTCTAGGCAGTGCACGGCTAGGCAAGGAAAGAGTAACGGAGGGAAAGGAAGGCAAGGCAAAGAAAGGCAAGGCAAGTGTAACGGAAGGAACGGCACAGCAAGGGGAAAGAAGGCTAAGGCACGACAACGCACGGCTAGGCAGTGCACGGCTAGGCAAGGAAAGAGTAACGGAAGGAAAGAAAGGCAAGGGAAAGCAAGGGAAGGCAAGGCTAACGGAAGGAACGGCACGGTACGGGGAAACAAGGCTAAGGCACGACAACGCAGGACTAGGCAATGCACGGCAAGGCTAAGAAAGGGCAACGCAAGGCAAGGCACGGTCAGGCGACGCAAGGCTAAGGCACGACAACGCAAGGCTAGGCAATGCACGGAAGGTAAGTAAAGAGTAACGGAAGGCAAGGAAGGCAAGGGAAAGCAAGGGTAGGCAAGGGCAACGGACGGAACGGCACGTTAAGGGGAAACAAGCCTAAGGCACGACAACGCAGGACTAGGCAATGCACGGCAAGGCAAGGAAAGGGTAACGCAAGGCAAGGCACGGTCAGGCGAGGCAACGCTAATGCACGAAAAAGCACGGCTAGGCAATGCACGGCAAGGCAAGGAAAGGGTAACGCAAGGCAAGGCACGGTCAGGCGAGGCAAGGCTAATGCACGACAACGCAAGGCTAGGCAATGCACGGCAAGGCAAGGAAAGAGTAACGCAAGGCAATGCACGGTCAGGCGAGGCAAGGCTAAGGCACGACAACGCAAGGCTAGGCAATGCACGGCTTGGCAAGGAAAGAGTAACGGAAGGAGAGGAAGGCAAGGCAAAGCAAGGCAAGGCAAGTGTAATAAAAGGCAAGGCACGGCAAGGGGAAACAAGGGTAAGGCACGGAAACGCACGGCTAGGCAATGCACGGCCAAGCAAGGAAAGGGTAACGCAAGGCAAGGCACGGTGAGGAAAGGCAAGGCTAATGCACGACAATGCAGGGCTAGGCAATGCACGGCAAGGCAAGGAAAGCATAACGCAAGGCAAGGCACGGTCAGGCGAGGCAAGGCTAATACACGACAACGCAAGGCTAGGCAGTGCTCGGCAAGGCAAGGAAAGAGTAACGGAAGGAAAGAAAGGCAAGGGAAAGCAAGGGAAGGCAAGGGTAACGGAAGGAACGGCACGGTAAGGGGAAACAAGGCTAAGGCACGACAACGCAGGACTAGGCAATGCACGGCAAGGCAAGGAAAGGGTAACGCAAGGCAAGGCACGGTCAGGCGAGGCAAGGCTAAGGCAGGACAACGCAAGGCTAGGCAATGCACGGAAGGCAAGCAAAGAGTAACGGAAGGCAAGGAAGGCAAGGGAAGGCAAAGGTAAAGGAAGGAACGGCACGGTAAGCCGAAACAAGGCTAAGGCACGACAACGCACGGCTAGGCAGTGCACGGCTAGGCAAGGAAAGGGAAGGAAAGGAAGGCAAGGCAAAGTAAGGCAAGGCACGTGTAACGGAAGAAACGGCACAGCAAGGGGAAACAAGGCTAAGGCAAGACAACGCACGGCTAGGCAATGCACGGCAAGGGAAGGAAAGGGTAACGCAAGGCAAGGCACGGTCAGGCGAGGCAAGGCTAATGCACGACAACGCAAGGCTAGGCAATGCACGGCTAGGCAAGGAAAGAGTAACGGAAGGAAAGGAAGGCAAAGCAAAGCAAGGCAAGGCAAGTGCAACAAAAGGCACGGCACGGCAAGGGGAAACAAGGGTAAGGCACGACAACGCAAGGCTAGGCAGTGCACGGCAAGGCAAGGAAAGGGTAACGCAAGGCAAGGTACGGTGAGGCAAGGGAAGGCTAATGCACGACAACGCAAGGCTAGGCAGTGCACGGCTAGGCAAGGAAAGAGTAACGGAAGGAAAGGAAGGCAAGGGAAGGCAAAGGTAAAGGAAGGAACGGCACGGTAAGCGGAAACAAGGCTAAGGCACGACAACTCAGGACTAGGCAATGCAAGGCAAGGCAAGGAAAGGGTAACGCAAGGCAAGGCACGGTCAAGCGAGGCAAGGCTACTGCACGACAACGCAAGGCTAGGCAATGCACGGCTAGGCAAGGAAAGAGTAACGGAAGGAAAGGAAGGCAAGGCAAAGAAAGGCAAGGCAAGTGTAACGGAAGGAACGGCACAGCAAGGGGAAACAAGGCTAAGGCACGACAACGCACGGCTAGGCAGTGCACGGCTAGGCAAGGAAAGAGTAACGGAAGGAAAGAAAGGCAAGGGAAAGCAAGGGAAGGCAAGGCTAACGGAAGGAACGGCACGGTACGGGGAAACAAGGCTAAGGCACGACAACGCAGGACTAGGCAATGCACGGCAAGGCAAAGAAAGGGTAACGCAAGGCAAGGCACGGTCAGGCGACGCAAGGCTAAGGCACGACAACGCAAGGCTAGGCAATGCACGGAAGGTAAGTAAAGAGTAACGGAAGGCAAGGAAGGCAAGGGAAAGCAAGGGTAGGCAAGGGCAACGGACGGAACGGCACGTTAAGGGGAAACAAGCCTAAGGCACGACAACGCAGGACTAGGCAATGCACGGCAAGGCAAGGAAAGGGTAACGCAAGGCAATGCACGGTCAGGCGAGGCAAGGCTAATGCATGACAACGCAAGGCTAGGCAGTGCTCGGCAAGGCAAGGAAAGAGTAACGGAAGGAAAGAAAGGCAAGGGAAAGCAAGGGAAGGCAAGGGTAACGGAAGCAACGGCACGGTAAGGGGAAACAAGGCTAAAGCACGACAACGCAGGACTAGGCAATGCACGGCAAGGCAAAGAAAGGGTAACGCAAGGCAAGGCACGGTCAGGCGAGGCAAGGCTAATGCACGACAACGCAAGGCTAGGCAATGCACGGCTAGGCAAGGAAAGAGTAACGGAAGGAAAGAAAGGCAAGGGAAAGCAAGGGAAGGCAAGGGTAACGGAAGGAACGGCACGGTAAGGGGAAACAAGGCTAAGGCACGACAACGCAGGACTAGGCAATGCACGGCAAGGCAAAGAAAGGGTAACGCAAGGCAAGGCACGGTCAGGCGAGACAAGGCTAATGCACGACAACGCAAGGCTAGGCAATGCACGGCTAGGCAAGGAAAGAGTAACGGAAGGAGAGGAAGGCAAGGCAAAGCAAGGCAAGGCAAGTGTAACAAAAGGCAAGGCACGGCAAGGGGAAACAAGGGTAAGGCACGGCAACGCACGGCTAGGCAGTGCACGGCCAAGCAAGGAAAGGGTAACGCAAGGCAAGGTACGGTCAGGCGAGCCAAGGCTAAGGCACGACAACGCAAGTCTAGGCAGTGCACGGCTAGGCAAGTAAAGAGTAACGGAGGGAAAGGAAGGCAAGGCAAAGTAAGGCAAGGCAAGTGTAACGGAAGAAACGGCACAGCAAGGGGAAACAAGGCTAAGGCAAGACAACGCACGGCTAGGCAATGCACGGCAAGGGAAGGAAAGGGTAACGCAAGGCAAGGCACGGTCAGGCGAGTCAAGGCTAATGCACGACAACGCAAGGCTAGGCAATTCACGGCTAGGCAAGGAAAGAGTAACGGAAGGAAAGGAAGGCAAAGCAAAGCAAGGCAAGGCAAGTGCAACAAAAGGCACGGCACGGCAAGGGGAAACAAGGGTAAGGCACGACAGCGCAAGGCGAGGCAGTGCACGGCAAGGCAAGGAAAGGGTAACGCAAGGCAAGGTACGGTGAGGCAAGGGAAGGCTAATGCACGACAACGCAAGGCTAGGCAGTGCAAGGCTAGGCAAGGAAAGAGTAACGGAAGGAAAGGAAGGCAAGGCAAAGAAAGGCAAGGCAAGTGTAACGGAAGGAACGGCACAGCAAGGGGAAACAAGGCTAAGGCACGACAACGCACGGCTAGGCAGTGCACGGCTAGGCAAGGAAAGAGTAACGGAAGGAAAGAAAGGCAAGGGAAAGAAAGGGAAGGCAAGGCTAACGGAAGGAACGGCACGGTACGGGGAAACAAGGCTAAGGCACGACAACGCAGGACTAGGCAATGCACGGCAAGGCAAAGAAAGGGTAAAGGAAGGCAAGGCACGGTCAGGCGACGCAAGGCTAAGGCACGACAACGCAAGGCTAGGCAATGCACGGAAGGTAAGTAAAGAGTAACGGAAGGCAAGGAAGGCAAGGGAAAGCAAGGGTAGGCAAGGGCAACGGACGGAACGGCACGTTAAGGGGAAACAAGCCTAAGGCACGACAACGCAGGACTAGGCAATGCACGGCAAGGCAAGGAAAGGGTAACGCAAGGCAAGGCACGGTCAGGCGAGGCAACGCTAATGCACGAAAAAGCACTTCTAGGCAATGCACGGCAAGGCAAGGAAAGGGTAACGCAAGGCAAGGCACGGTCAGGCGAGGCAAGGCTAATGCACGACAACGCAAGGCTAGGCAATGCACGGCAAGGCAAGGAAAGGGTAACGCAAGGCAATGCACGGTCAGGCGAGGGAAGGCTAATGCACGACAACGCAAGGCTAGGCAGTGCTCGGCAAGGCAAGGAAAGAGTAACGGAAGGAAAGAAAGGCAAGGGAAAGAAAAGGAAGGCAAGGGTAACGGAAGGAACGGCACGGTAAGGGGAAACAAGGCTAAGGCACGACAACGCAGGACTAGGCAATGCACGGCAAGGCAAAGAAAGGGTAACGGAAGGAGAGGAAGGCAAGGCAAAGCAAGCCAAGGCAAGTGTAACAAAAGGCAAGGCACGGCAAGGGGAAACAAAGGTAAGGCACGGCAACGCACGGCTAGGCAATGCACGGCCAAGCAAGGAAAGGGTAACGCAAGGCAAGGCACGGTGAGGAAAGGCAAGGCTAATGCACGACAATGCAGGGCTAGGCAATGCATGGCAAGGCAAGGAAAGCATAACGCAAGGCAAGGCACGGTCAGGCGAGGCAAGGCTAATGCACGACAACGCAAGGCTAGGCAGTGCTCGGCAAGGCAAGGAAAGAGTAACGGAAGGAAAGAAAGGCAAGGGAAAGCAAGGGAAGGCAAGGGTAACGGAAGGAACGGCACGGTAAGGGGAAACAAGGCTAAGGCACGACAACGCAGGACTAGGCAATGCACGGCAAGGCAAGGAAAGGGTAACGCAAGGCAAGGCACGGTCAGGCGAGGCAAGGCTAAGGCAGGACAACGCAAGGCTAGGCAATGCATGGAAGGCAAGCAAAGAGTAACGGAAGGCAAGGAAGGCAAGGGAAGGCAAAGGTAAAGGAAGGAACGGCACGGTAAGCGGAAACAAGGCTAAGGCACGACAACGCACGGCTAGGCAGTGCACGGCTAGGCAAGGAAAGGGAAGGAAAGGAAGGCAAGGCAAAGTAAGGCAAGGCACGTGTAACGGAAGAAACGGCACAGCAAGGGGAAACAAGGGTAAGGCACGACAACGCAAGGCTAGGCAGTGCACGGCAAGGCAAGGAAAGGGTAACGCAAGGCAAGGGACGGTGAGGCAAGGGAAGGCTAATGCACGACAACGCAAGGCTAGGCAGTGCACAGCTAGGCAAGGAAAGAGTAACGGAAGGAAAGGAAGGCAAGGCAAAGCAAAGGCAAGGCAAGGAACGGCACAGCAAGGGGAAACAAGGCTAAGGCACGACAACGCACGGCTAGGCAGTGCACGGCTAGGCAAGGAAAGAGTAACGGAAGGAGAGGAAGGCAAGGCAAAGCAAGGCAAGGCAAGTGTAACAAAAGGCAAGGCACGGCAAGGGGAAACAAGGGTAAGGCACGGCAACGCACGGCTAGGCAATGCACGGCCAAGCAAGGAAAGGGTAACGCAAGGCAAGGCACGGTGAGGAAAGGCAAGGCTAATGCACGACAATGCAGGGCTAGGCAATGCACGGCAAGGTAAGGAAAGCATAACGCAAGGCAAGGCACGGTCAGGCGAGGCAAGGCTAATGCACGACAACGCAAGGCTAGGCAGTGCTCGGCAAGGCAAGGAAAGAGTAACGGAAGGAAAGCAAGGCAAGGGAAAGCAAGGGAAGGCAAGGGTAACGGAAGGAACGGCACGGTAAGGGGAAACAAGGCTAAGGCACGACAACGCAGGATTAGGCAATGCACGGCAAGGCAAGGAAAGGGTAACGCAAGGCAAGGCACGGTCCGGCGAGGCAAGGCTAAGGCAGGACAACGCAAGGCTAGGCAATGCACGGAAGGCAAGCAAAGAGTAACGGAAGGCAAGGAAGGCAAGGGAAGGCAAAGGTAAAGGAAGGAACGGCACGGTAAGCGGAAACAAGGCTAAGGCACGACAACTCAGGACTAGGCAATGGAAGGCAAGGCAAGGAAAGGGTAACGCAAGGCAAGGCACGGTCAGGCGAGGCAAGGCTAATGCACGACAACGCAAGGCTAGGCAATGCACGGCTAGGCAAGGAAAGAGTAACGGAAGGAAAGGAAGGCAAGGCAAAGAAAGGCAAGGCAAGTGTAACGGAAGGAACGGCACAGCAAGGGGAAACAAGGCTAAGGCACGACAACGCACGGCTAGGCAGTGCACGGCTAGGCAAGGAAAGAGTAACGGAAGGAAAGAAAGGCAAGGGAAAGCAAGGGAAGGCAAAGCTAACGGAAGGAACGGCACGGTACGGGGAAACAAGGCTAAGGCACGACAACGCAGGACTAGGCAATGCACGGCAAGGCAAAGAAAGGGTAACGCAAGGCAAGGCACGGTCAGGCGACGCAAGGCTAAGGCACGACAACGCAAGGCTCGCAATGCACGGAAGGTAAGTAAAGAGTAACGGAAGGCAAGGAAGGCAAGGGAAAGCAAGGGTAGGCAAGGGCAACGGACGGAACGGCACGTTAAGGGGAAACAAGCCTAAGGCACGACAACGCAGGACTAGGCAATGCACGGCAAGGCAAGGAAAGGGTAACGCAAGGCAAGGCACGGTCAGGCGAGGCAACGCTAATGCACGAAAAAGCACGGCTAGGCAATGCACGGCAAGGCAAGGAAAGGGTAACGCAAGGCAAGGCACGGTCAGGCGAGGCAAGGCTAATGCACGACAACGCAAGGCTAGGCAATGCACGGCAAGGCAAGGAAAGGGTAACGCAAGGCAATGCACGGTCAGGCGAGGCAAGGCTAATGCACGACAACGCAAGGCTATGCAGTGCTCGGCAAGGCAAGGAAAGAGTAACGGAAGGAAAGAAAGGCAAGGGAAAGCAAGGGAAGGCAAGGGTAACGGAAGGAACGGCACGGTAAGGGGAAACAACGCTAAGGCAGGACAACGCAGGACTAGGCAATGCACGGCAAGGCAAAGAAAGGGTAACGCAAGGCAAGGCAAGGTCAGGCGAGGCAAGGCTAATGCACGACAACGCAAGGCTAGGCAATGCACGGCTAGGCAAGGAAAGAGTAACGGAAGGAGAGGAAGGCAAGGCAAAGCAAGGCAAGGCAAGTGTAACAAAAGGCAAGGCACGGCAAGGGGAAACAAGGGTAAGGCACGGCAACGCACGGCTAGGCAATGCACGGCCAAGCAAGGAAAGGGTAACGCAAGGCAAGGCACGGTGAGGAAAGGCAAGGCTAATGCACGACAATGCAGGGCTAGGCAATGCACGGCAAGGCAAGGAAAGCATAACGCAAGGCAAGGCACGGTCAGGCGAGGCAAGGCTAATACACGACAACGCAAGGCTAGGCAGTGCTCGGCAAGGCAAGGAAAGAGTAACGGAAGGAAAGAAAGGCAAGGGAAAGCAAGGGAAGGCAAGGGTAACGGAAGGAACGGCACGGTAAGGGGAAACAAGGCTAAGGCACGACAACGCAGGACTAGGCAATGCACGGCAAGGCAAGGAAAGGGTAACCCAAGGCAAGGCACGGTCAGGCGAGGCAAGGCTAAGGCAGGACAACGCAAGGCTAGGCAATGCACGGAAGGCAAGCAAAGAGTAACGGAAGGCAAGGAAGGCAAGGGAAGGCAAAGGTAAAGGAAGGAACGGCACGGTAAGCGGAAACAAGGCTAAGGCACGACAACGCACGGCTAGGCAGTGCACGGCTAGGCAAGGAAAGGGAAGGAAAGGAAGGCAAGGCAAAGTAAGGCAAGGCACGTGTAACGGAAGAAACGGCACAGCAAGGGGAAACAAGGCTAAGGCAAGACAACGCACGGCTAGGCAATGCACGGCAAGGGAAGGAAAGGGTAACGCAAGGCAAGGCACGGTCAGGCGAGGCAAGGCTAATGCACGACAACGCAAGGATAGGCAATGCACGGCTAGGCAAGGAAAGAGTAACGGAAGGAAAGGAAGGCAAAGCAATGCAAGGCAAGGCAAGTGTAACAAAAGGCACGGCACGGCAAGGGGAAACCAGGACAAGGCACGACAACGCACGGCTAGGCAATGCACGGCAAGGCAAGGAAAGGGTAACGCAAGGCAAGGTACGGTGAGGCAAGGGAAGGCTAATGCACGACAACGCAAGGCTAGGCAGGGCACAGCTAGGCAAGGAAAGAGTAACGGAAGGAAAGGAAGGCAAGGCAAAGAAAGGCAAGGCAAGTGTAACGGAAGGAACGGCACAGCAAGGGGAAACAAGGCTAAGGCACGACAACGCACGGCTAGGCAGTGCACGGCTAGGCAAGGAAAGAGTAACGGAAGCAAAGAAAGGCAAGGGAAAGCAAGGGAAGGCAAGGTTAACGGAAGGAACGGCACGGTACGGGGAAACAAGGCTAAGGCACGACAACGCAGGACTAGGCAATGCACGGCAAGGCAAAGAAAGGGTAACGCAAGGCAAGGCACGGTCAGGCGACGCAAGGCTAAGGCACGACAACGCAAGGCTAGGCAATGCACGGAAGGTAAGTAAAGAGTAACGGAAGGCAAGGAAGGCAAGGGAAAGCAAGGGTAGGCAAGGGCAACGGACGGAACGGCACGTTAAGGGGAAACAAGCCTAAGGCACGACAACGCAGGACTAGGCAATGCACGGCAAGGCAAGGAAAGGGTAACGCAAGGCAAGGCACGGTCAGGCGAGGCAACGCTAATGCACGAAAAAGCACGGCTAGGCAATGCACGGCAAGGCAAGGAAAGGGTAACGAAAGGCAAGGCACGGTCAGGCGAGGCAAGGCTAATGCACGACAAGGCAAGGCTAGGCAATGCACGGCAAGGCAAGGAAAGAGTAACGCAAGGCAATGCACGGTCAGGCGAGGCAAGGCTAAGGCAGGACAACGCAAGGCTAGGCAGTGCTCGGCAAGGCAAGGAAAGAGTAACGGAAGGAAAGAAAGGCAAGGGAAAGCAAGGGAAGGCAAGGGTAACGGAAGGAACGGCACGGTAAGGGGAAACAAGGCTAAGGCACGACAACGCAGGACTAGGCAATGCACGGCAAGTCAAAGAAAGCGTAACGCAAGGCAAGGCACGTTCAGGCGAGGCAAGGCTAATGCACGACAACGCAAGGCTAGGCAATGCACGGCTAGGCAAGGAAAGAGTAACGGAAGGAGAGGAAGGCAAGGCAAAGCAAGGCAAGGCAAGTGTAACAAAAGGCAAGGCACGGCAAGGGGAAACAAGGGTAAGGCACGGCAACGCACGGCTAGGCAATGCACGGCCAAGCAAGGAAAGGGTAACGCAAGGCAAGGCACGGTGAGGAAAGGCAAGGCTAATGCACGACAATGCAGGGCTAAGCAATGTACGGCAAGGTAAGGAAAGCATAACGCAAGGCAAGGCACGGTCAGGCGAGGCAAGGCTAATGCACGACAACGCAAGGCTAGGCAGTGCTCGGCAAGGCAAGGAAAGAGTAACGGAAGGAAAGAAAGGCAAGGGAAAGCAAGGGAAGGCAAGGGTAACGGAAGGAACGGCACGGTAAGGGGAAACAAGGCTAAGGCACGACAACGCAGGATTAGGCAATGCACGGCAAGGCAAGGAAAGGGTAACGAGAGGCAAGGCACGGTCAGGCGAGGCAAGGCTACTGCACGACAACGCAAGGCTAGGCAATGCACGGCTAGGCAAGGAAAGAGTAACGGAAGGAAAGGAAGGCAAGGCAAAGAAAGGCAAGGCAAGTGTAACGGAAGGAACGGCACAGCAAGGGGAAACAAGGCTAAGGCACGACAACGCACGGCTAGGCAGTGCACGGCTAGGCAAGGAAAGAGTAACGGAAGGAAAGAAAGGCAAGGGAAAGCAAGGGAAGGCAAGGCTAACGGAAGGAACGGCACGGTACGGGGAAACAAGGCTAAGGCACGACAACGCAGGACTAGGCAATGCACGGCAAGGCAAAGAAAGGGTAACGCAAGGCAAGGCACGGTCAGGCGACGCAAGGCTAAGGCACGACAACGCAAGGCTAGGCAATGCACGGAAGGTAAGTAAAGAGTAACGGAAGGCAAGGAAGGCAAGGGAAAGCAAGGGTAGGCAAGGGCAACGGACGGAACGGCACGTTAAGGGGAAACAAGCCTAAGGCACGACAACGCAGGACTAGGCAATGCACGGCAAGGCAAGGAAAGGGTAACGCAAGGCAATGCACGGTCAGGCGAGGCAAGGCTAATGCACGACAACGCAAGGCTAGGCAATGCACGGCTAGGCAAGGAAAGAGTAACGGAAGGAGAGGAAGGCAAGGCAAAGGAAGGCAAGGGAAGTGTAACAAAAGGCAAGGCACGGCAAGGGGAAACAAGGGTAAGGCACGGCAACGCACGCCTAGGCAATGCACGGCCAAGCAAGGAAAGGGTAACGCAAGGCAAGGCACGGTGAGGAAAGGCAAGGCTAATGCACGACAATGCAGGGCTAGGCAATGCACGGCAAGGCAAGGAAAGCATAACGCAAGGCAAGGCACGGTCAGGCGAGGCAAGGCTAATGCACGACAACGCAAGGCTAGGCAATGCACGGCTAGGCAAGGAAAGAGTAACGGAAGGAGAGGAAGACAAGGCAAAGCAAGGCAAGGCAAGTGTAACAAAAGGCAAGGCACGGCAAGGGGAAACAAGGGTAAGGCACGGCAACGCACGGCTAGGCAATGCACGGCCAAGCAAGGAAAGGGTAACGCAAGGCAAGGTACGGTCAGGCGAGCCAAGGCTAAGGCACGACAACGCAAGTCTAGGCAGTGCACGGCTAGGCAAGGAAAGAGTAACGGAGGGAAAGGAAGGCAAGGCAAAGTAAGGCAAGGCAAGTGTAACGGAAGAAACGGCACAGCAAGGGGAAACAAGGCTAAGGCAAGACAACGCACGGCTAGGCAATGCACGGCAGGGGAAGGAAAGGGTAACGCAAGGCAAGGCACGGTCAGGCGAGGCAAGGCTAATGCACGACAACGCAAGGCTAGGCAATTCACGGCTAGGCAAGGAAAGAGTAACGGAAGGAAAGGAAGGCAAAGCAAAGCAAGGCAAGGCAAGTGCAACAAAAGGCACGGCACGGCAAGGGGAAACAAGGGTAAGGCACGACAGCGCAAGGCTAGGCAGTGCACGGCAAGGCAAGGAAAGGGTAACGCAAGGCAAGGTACGGTGAGGCAAGGGAAGGCTAATGCACGACAACGCAAGGCTAAGCAGTGCACGGCTAGGCAAGGAAAGAGTAACGGAAGGAAAGGAAGGCAAGGCAAAGAAAGGCAAGGCAAGTGTAACGGAAGGAACGGCACAGCAAGGGGAAACAAGGCTAAGGCACGACAACGCACGGCTAGGCAGTGCACGGCTAGGCAAGGAAAGAGTAACGGAAGGAAAGAAAGGCAAGGGAAAGAAAGGGAAGGCAAGGCTAACGGAAGGAACGGCACGGTACGGGGAAACAAGGCTAAGGCACGACAACGCAGGACTAGGCAATGCACGGCAAGGCAAAGAAAGGGTAAAGGAAGGCAAGGCACGGTCAGGCGACGCAAGGCTAAGGCACGACAACGCAAGGCTAGGCAATGCACGGAAGGTAAGTAAAGAGTAACGGAAGGCAAGGAAGGCAAGGGAAAGCAAGGGTAGGCAAGGGCAACGGACGGAACGGCACGTTAAGGGGAAACAAGCCTAAGGCACGACAACGCAGGACTAGGCAATGCACGGCAAGGCAAGGAAAGGGTAACGCAAGGCAAGGCACGGTCAGGCGAGGCAACGCTAATGCACGAAAAAGCACGGCTAGGCAATGCACGGCAAGGCAAGGAAAGGGTAACGCAAGGCAAGGCACGGTCAGGCGAGGCAAGGCTAATGCACGACAACGCAAGGCTAGGCAATGCACGGCAAGGCAAGGAAAGGGTAACGCAAGGCAATGCACGGTCAGGCGAGGGAAGGCTAATGCACGACAACGCAAGGCTAGGCAGTGCTCGGCAAGGCAAGGAAAGAGTAACGGAAGGAAAGAAAGGCAAGGGAAAGCAAAGGAAGGCAAGGGTAACGGAAGGAACGGCACGGTAAGGGGAAACAAGGCTAAGGCACGACAACGCAGGACTAGGCAATGCACGGCAAGGCAAAGAAAGGGTAACGGAAGGAGAGGAAGGCAAGGCAAAGCAAGCCAAGGCAAGTGTAACAAAAGGCAAGGCACGGCAAGGGGAAACAAAGGTAAGGCACGGCAACGCACGGCTAGGCAATGCACGGCCAAGCAAGGAAAGCGTAACGCAAGGCAAGGCACGGTGAGGAAAGGCAAGGCTAATGCACGACAATGCAGGGCTAGGCAATGCACGGCAAGGCAAGGAAAAGATAACGCAAAGCAAGGCACGGTCAGGCGAGGCAAGGCTAATGCACGACAACGCAAGGCTAGGCAGTGCTCGGCAAGGCAAGGAAAGAGTAAGGGAAGGAAAGAAAGGCAAGGGAAAGCAAGGGAAGGCAAGGGTAACGGAAGGAACCGCACGGTAAGGGGAAACAAGGCTAAGGCACGACAACGCAGGACTAGGCAATGCACGGCAAGGCAAGGAAAGGGTAACGCAAGGCAAGGCACGGTCAGGCGAGGCAAGGCTAAGGCAGGACAACGCAAGGCTAGGCAATGCACGGAAGGCAAGCAAAGAGTAACGGAAGGCAAGGAAGGCAAGGGAAGGCAATGGTAAAGGAAGGAACGGCACGGTAAGCGGAAACAAGGCTAAGGCACGACAACGCACGGCTAGGCAGTGCACGGCTAGGCAAGGAAAGGGAAGGAAAGGAAGGCAAGGCAAAGTAAGGCAAGGCACGTGTAACGGAAGAAACGGCACAGCAAGGGGAAACAAGGCTAAGGCAAGACAACGCACGGCTAGGCAATGCACGGCAAGGGAAGGAAAGAGTAACGCAAGGCAATGCACGGTCAGGCGAGGCAAGGCTAAGGCACGACAACGCAAGGCTAGGCAGTGCTCGGCAAGGCAAGGAAAGAGTAACGGAAGGCAAGGGTAACGGAAGGAACGGCACGGTAAGGGGAAACAAGGCTAAGGCACGACAACGCAGGACTAGGCAATGCACGGCAAGGCAAAGAAAGCGTAACGCAAGGCAAGGCACGTTCAGGCGAGGCAAGGCTAATGCACGACAACGCAAGGCTAGGCAATGCACGGCTAGGCAAGGAAAGAGTAACGGAAGGAGAGGAAGGCAAGGCAAAGCAAGGCAAGGCAAGTGTAACAAAAGGCAAGGCACGGCAAGGGGAAACAAGGGTAAGGCACGGCAACGCACGGCTAGGCAATGCACGGCCAAGCAAGGAAAGGGTAACGCAAGGCAAGGCACGGTGAGGAAAGGCAAGGCTAATGCACGACAATGCAGGGCTAGGCAATGCACGGCAAGGCAAGGAAAGCATAACGCAAGGCAAGGCACGGTCAGGCGAGGCAAGGCTAATGCACGACAACGCAAGGCTAGGCAGTGCTCGGCAAGGCAAGGAAAGAGTAACGGAAGGAAAGAAAGGCAAGGGAAAGCAAGGGAAGGCAAGGGTAACGGAAGGAACGGCACGGTAAGGGGAAACAAGGCTAAGGCACGACAACGCAGGATTAGGCAATGCACGGCAAGGCAAGGAAAGGGTAACGAGAGGCAAGGCACGGTCAGGCGAGGCAAGGCTAAGGCAGGAAAACGCAAGGCTAGGCAATGCACGGAAGGCAAGCAAAGAGGAACGGAAGGCAAGGAAGGCAAGGGAAGGCAAAGGTAAAGGAAGGAACGGCACGGTAAGCGGAAACAAGGCTAAGGCACGACAACTCAGGACTAGGCAATGCAAGGCAAGGCAAGGAAAGGGTAACGCAAGGCAAGGCACGGTCAAGCGAGGCAAGGCTACTGCACGACAACGCAAGGCTAGGCAATGCACGGCTAGGCAAGGAAAGAGTAACGGAAGGAAAGGAAGGCAAGGCAAAGAAAGGCAAGGCAAGTGTAACGGAAGGAACGGCACAGCAAGGGGAAACAAGGCTAAGGCACGACAACGCACGGCTAGGCAGTGCACGGCTAGGCAAGGAAAGAGTAACGGAAGGAAAGAAAGGCAAGGGAAAGCAAGGGAAGGCAAGGCTAACGGAAGGAACGGCACGGTACGGGGAAACAAGGCTAAGGCACGACAACGCAGGACTAGGCAATGCACGGCAAGGCAAAGAAAGGGTAACGCAAGGCAAGGCACGGTCAGGCGACGCAAGGCTAAGGCACGACAACGCAAGGCTAGGCAATGCACGGAAGGTAAGTAAAGAGTAACGGAAGGCAAGGAAGGCAAGGGAAAGCAAGGGTAGGCAAGGGCAACGGACGGAACGGCACGTTAAGGGGAAACAAGCCTAAGGCACGACAACGCAGGACTAGGCAATGCACGGCAAGGCAAGGAAAGGGTAACGCAAGGCAATGCACGGTCAGGCGAGGCAAGGCTAATGCACGACAACGCAAGGCTAGGCAGTGCTCGGTAAGGCAAGGAAAGAGTAACGGAAGGAAAGAAAGGCAAGGGAAAGCAAGGGAAGGCAAGGGTAACGGAAGGAACGGCACGGTAAGGGGAAACAAGGCTAAGGCACGACAACGCAGGACTAGGCAATGCACGGCAAGGCAAAGAAAGGGTAACGCAAGGCAAGGCACGGTCAGGCGAGGCAAGGCTAATGCACGACAACGCAAGGCTAGGCAATGCACGGCTAGGCAAGGAAAGGGTAACGGAAGGAGAGGAAGGCAAGGTAAAGCAAGGCAAGGCAAGTGTAACAAAAGGCAAGGCACGGCAAGGGGAAACAAGGGAAAGGCACGGCAACGCACGGCTAGGCAATGCACGGCCAAGCAAGGAAAGGGTAACGCAAGGCAAGGTACGGTCAGGCGAGCCAAGGCTAAGGCACGACAACGCAAGTCTAGGCAGTGCACGGCTAGGCAAGGAAAGAGTAACGGAGGGAAAGGAAGGCAAGGCAAAGTAAGGCAAGGCAAGTGTAACGGAAGAAACGGCACAGCAAGGGGAAACAAGGCTAAGGCAAGACAACGCACGGCTAGGCAATGCACGGCAAGGGAAGGAAAGGGTAACGCAAGGCAAGGCACGGTCAGGCGAGGCAAGGCTAATGCACGACAACGCAAGGCTAGGCAATTCACGGCTAGGCAAGGAAAGAGTAACGGAAGGAAAGGAAGGCAAAGCAAAGCAAGGCAAGGCAAGTGCAACAAAAGGCACGGCACGGCAAGGGGAAACAAGGGTAAGGCACGACAGCGCAAGGCTAGGCAGTGCACGGCAAGGCAAGGAAAGGGTAACGCAAGGCAAGGTACGGTGAGGCAAGGGAAGGCTAATGCACGACAACGCAAGGCTAAGCAGTGCACGGCTAGGCAAGGAAAGAGTAACGGAATGAAAGGAAGGCAAGGCAAAGCAAGGCAAGGCAAGTGTAACGGAAGGAACGGCACAGCAAGGGGAAACAAGGCTAAGGCACGACAACGCACGGCTAGGCAGTGCACGGCTAGGCAAGGAACGAGTAACGGAAGGAAAGAAAGGCAAGGGAAAGAAAGGGAAGGCAAGGCTAACGGAAGGAACGGCATGGTACGGGGAAACAAGGCTAAGGCACGACAACGCAGGACTAGGCAATGCACGGCAAGGCAAAGAAAGGGTAAAGGAAGGCAAGGCACGGTCAGGCGACGCAAGGCTAAGGCACGACAACGCAAGGCTAGGCAATGCACGGAAGGTAAGTAAAGAGTAACGGAAGGCAAGGAAGGCAAGGGAAAGCAAGGGTAGGCAAGGGCAACGGACGGAACGGCACGTTAAGGGGAAACAAGCCTAAGGCACGACAACGCAGGACTAGGCAATGCACGGCAAGGCAAGGAAAGGGTAACGCAAGGCAAGGCACGGTCAGGCGAGGCAACGCTAATGCACGAAAAAGCACGGCTAGGCAATGCACGGCAAGGCAAGGAAAGGGTAACGCAAGGCAAGGCACGGTCAGGCGAGGCAAGGCTAATGCACGACAACGCAAGGCTAGGCAATGCACGGCAAGGCAAGGAAAGGGTAACGCAAGGCAATGCACGGTCAGGCGAGGGAAGGCTAATGCACGACAACGCAAGGCTAGGCAGTGCTCGGCAAGGCAAGGAAAGAGTAACGGAAGGAAAGAAAGGCAAGGGAAAGCAAAGGAAGGCAAGGGTAACGGAAGGAACGGCACGGTAAGGGGAAACAAGGCTAAGGCACGACAACGCAGGACTAGGCAATGCACGGCAAGGCAAAGAAAGGGTAACGGAAGGAGAGGAAGGCAAGGCAAAGCAAGCCAAGGCAAGTGTAACAAAAGGCAAGGCACGGCAAGGGGAAACAAAGGTAAGGCACGGCAACGCACGGCTAGGCAATGCACGGCCAAGCAAGGAAAGCGTAACGCAAGGCAAGGCACGGTGAGGAAAGGCAAGGCTAAGGCACGACAACGCAGGACTAGGCAATGCACGGCAAGGCAATGAAAGCGTAACGCAAGGCAAGGCACGGTCAGGCGAGGCAAGGCTAATGCACGACAACGCAAGGCTAGGCAGTGCTCGGCAAGGCAAGGAAAGAGTAAGGGAAGGAAAGAAAGGCAAGGGAAAGCAAGGGAAGGCAAGGGTAACGGAAGGAACCGCACGGTAAGGGGAAACAAGGCTAAGGCACGACAACGCAGGACTAGGCAATGCACGGCAAGGCAAGGAAAGGGTAACGCAAGGCAAGGCACGGTCAGGCGAGGCAAGGCTAAGGCAGGACAACGCAAGGCTAGGCAATGCACGGAAGGCAAGCAAAGAGTAACGGAAGGCAAGGAAGGCAAGGGAAGGCAAATGGTAAAGGAAGGAACGGCACGGTAAGCGGAAACAAGGCTAAGGCACGACAACGCACGGCTAGGCAGTGCACGGCTAGGCAAGGAAAGGGAAGAAAAGGAAGGCAAGGCAAAGTAAGGCAAGGCACGTGTAACGGAAGAAACGGCACAGCAAGGGGAAACAAGGCTAAGGCAAGACAACGCACGGCTAGGCAATGCACGGCAAGGGAAGGAAAGGGTAACGCAAGGCAAGGCACGGTCAGGCGAGGCAAGGCTAATGCACGACAACGCAAGGCTAGACAATGCACGGCTAGGCAAGGAAAGAGTAACGGAAGGAAAGGAAGGCAAAGCAATGCAAGGCAAGGCAAGTGTAACAAAAGGCACGGCACGGCAAGGGGAAACAAGGGTAAGGCACGACAATGCAAGGCTAGGCAGTGCACGGCAAGGCAAGGAAAGGGTAACGCAAGGCAAGGTACGGTGAGGCAAGGGAAGGCTAATGCACGACAACGCAAGGCTAGGCAGGGCACAGCTAGGCAAGGAAAGAGTAACGGAAGGAAAGGAAGGCAAGGCAAAGAAAGGCAAGGCAAGTGTAACGGAAGGAACGGCACAGCAAGGGGAAACAAGGCTAAGGCACGACAACGCACGGCTAGGCAGTGCACGGCTAGGCAAGGAAAGAGTAACGGAAGGAAAGAAAGGCAAGGGAAAGCAAGGGAAGGCAAGGTTAACGGAAGGAACGGCACGGTACGGGGAAACAAGGCTAAGGCACGACAACGCAGGACTAGGCAATGCACGGCAAGGCAAAGAAAGGGTAACGCAAGGCAAGGCACGGTCAGGCGACGCAAGGCTAAGGCACGACAACGCAAGGCTAGGCAATGCACGGAAGGTAAGTAAAGAGTAACGGAAGGCAAGGAAGGCAAGGGAAAGCAAGGGTAGGCAAGGGCAACGGACGGAACGGCACGTTAAGGGGAAACAAGCCTAAGGCACGACAACGCAGTACTAGGCAATGCACGGCAAGGCAAGGAAAGGGTAACGCAAGGCAAGGCACGGTCAGGCGAGGCAACGCTAATGCACGAAAAAGCACGGCTAGGCAATGCACGGCAAGGCAAGGAAAGGGTAACGCAAGGCAAGGCACGGTCAGGCGAGGCAAGGCTAATGCACGACAACGCAAGGCTAGGCAATGCACGGCAAGGCAAGGAAAGAGTAACGCAAGGCAATGCACGGTCAGGCGAGGCAAGGCTAAGGCACGACAACGCAAGGCTAGGCAGTGCTCGGCAAGGCAAGGAAAGAGTAACGGAAGGAAAGAAAGGCAAGGGAAAGCAAGGGAAGGCAAGGGTAACGGAAGGAACGGCACGGTAAGGGGAAACAAGGCTAAGGCACGACAACGCAGGACTAGGCAATGCACGGCAAGTCAAAGAAAGCGTAACGCAAGGCAAGGCACGTTCAGGCGAGGCAAGGCTAATGCACGACAACGCAAGGCTAGGCAATGCACGGCTAGGCAAGGAAAGAGTAACGGAAGGAGAGGAAGGCAAGGCAAAGCAAGGCAAGGCAAGTGTAACAAAAGGCAAGGCACGGCAAGGGGAAACAAGGGTAAGGCACGGCAACGCACGGCTAGGCAATGCACGGCCAAGCAAGGAAAGGGTAACGCAAGGCAAGGCACGGTGAGGAAAGGCAAGGCTAATGCACGACAATGCAGGGCTAGGCAATGCACGGCAAGGCAAGGAAAGCATAACGCAAGGCAAGGCACGGTCAGGCGAGGCAAGGCTAATGCACGACAACGCAAGGCTAATGCACGACAATGCAGGGCTAGGCAATGCACGGCAAGGCAAGGAAAGCATAACGCAAGGCAAGGCACGGTCAGGCGAGGCAAGGCTAATGCACGACAACGCAAGGCTAGGCAATGCACGGCTAGGCAAGGAAAGAGTAACGGAAGGAAAGGAAGGCAAGGCAAAGAAAGGCAAGGCAAGTGTAACGGAAGGAACGGCACAGCAAGGGGAAACAAGGCTAAGGCACGACAACGCACGGCTAGGCAGTGCACGGCTAGGCAAGGAAAGAGTAACGGAAGGAAAGAAAGGCAAGGGAAAGCAAGGGAAGGCAAGGTTAACGGAAGGAACGGCACGGTAAGGGGAAACAAGGCTAAGGCACGACAACGCAGGACTAGGCAATGCACGGCAAGGCAAAGAAAGGGTAACGCAAGGCAAGGCACGGTCAGGCGACGCAAGGCTAAGGCACGACAACGCAAGGCTAGGCAATGCACGGAAGGTAAGTAAAGAGTAACGGAAGGCAAGGAAGGCAAGGGAAAGCAAGGGTAGGCAAGGGCAACGGACGGAACGGCACGTTAAGGGGAAACAAGCCTAAGGCACGACAACGCAGGACTAGGCAATGCACGGCAAGGCAAGGAAAGGGTAACGCAAGGCAATGCACGGTCAGGCGAGGCAAGGCTAATGCACGACAACGCAAGGCTAGGCAGTGCTCGGCAAGGCAAGGAAAGAGTAACGGAAGGAAAGAAAGGCAAGGGAAAGCAAGGGAAGGCAAGGGTAACGGAAGGAACGGCACGGTAAGGGGAAACAAGGCTAAGGCACGACAACGCAGGACTAGGCAATGAACGGCAAGGCAAAGAAAGGGTAACGCAAGGCAAGGCACGGTCAGGCGAGGCAAGGCTAATGCACGACAACGCAAGGCTAGGCAATGCACGGCTAGGCAAGGAAAGAGTAACGGAAGGAGAGGAAGGCAAGGCAAAGCAAGGCAAGGCAAGTGTAACAAAAGGCAAGGCACGGCAAGGGGAAACAAGGGTAAGGCACGGCAACGCACGTCTAGGCAATGCACGGCCAAGCAAGGAAAGGGTAACGCAAGGCAAGGCACGGTGAGGAAAGGCAAGGCTAATGCACGACAATGCAGGGCTAGGCAATGCACGGCAAGGCAAGGAAAGCATAACGCAAGGCAAGGCACGGTCAGGCGAGGCAAGGCTAATGCACGACAACGCAAGGCTAGGCAGTGCTCGGCAAGGCAAGGAAAGAGTAACGGAAGGAAAGAAAGGCAAGGGAAAGCAAGGGAAGGCAAGGGTAACGGAAGGAACGGCACGGTAAGGGGAAACAAGGCTAAGGCACGACAACGCAGGACTAGGCAATGCACGGCAAGGCAAAGAAAGGGTAACGCAAGGCAAGGCACGGTCAGGCGAGGCAAGGCTAATGCACGACAACGCAAGGCTAGGCAATGCACGGCTAGGCAAGGAAAGGGTAACGGAAGGAGAGGAAGGCAAGGCAAAGCAAGGCAAGGCAAGTGTAACAAAAGGCAAGGCACGGCAAGGGGAAAGAAGGGTAAGGCACGGCAACGCACGGCTAGGCAATGCACGGCCAAGCAAGGAAAGGGTAACGCAAGGCAAGGTACGGTCAGGCGAGCCAAGGCTAAGGCACGACAACGCAAGTCTAGGCAGTGCACGGCTAGGCAAGGAAAGAGTAACGGAGGGAAAGGAAGGCAAGGCAAAGTAAGGCAAGGCAAGTGTAACGGAAGAAACGGCACAGCAAGGGGAAACAAGGCTAAGGCAAGACAACGCACGGCTAGGCAATGCACGGCAAGGGAAGGAAAGGGTAACGCAAGGCAAGGCACGGTCAGGCGAGGCAAGGCTAATGCACGACAACGCAAGGCTAGGCAATTCACGGCTAGGCAAGGAAAGAGTAACGGAAGGAAAGGAAGGCAAAGCAAAGCAAGGCAAGGCAAGTGCAACAAAAGGCACGGCACGGCAAGGGGAAACAAGGGTAAGGCACGACAGCGCAAGGCTAGGCAGTGCACGGCAAGGCAAGGAAAGGGTAACGCAAGGCAAGGTACGGTGAGGCAAGGGAAGGCTAATGCACGACAACGCAAGGCTAAGCAGTGCACGGCTAGGCAAGGAAAGAGTAACGGAAGGAAAGGAAGGCAAGGCAAAGAAAGGCAAGGCAAGTGTAACGGAAGGAACGGCACAGCAAGGGGAAACAAGGCTAAGGCACGACAACGCACGGCTAGGCAGTGCACGGCTAGGCAAGGAAAGAGTAACGGAAGGAAAGAAAGGCAAGGGAAAGAAAGGGAAGGCAAGGCTAACGGAAGGAACGGCACGGTACGGGGAAACAAGGCTAAGGCACGACAACGCAGGACTAGGCAATGCACGGCAAGGCAAAGAAAGGGTAAAGGAAGGCAAGGCACGGTCAGGCGACGCAAGGCTAAGGCACGACAACGCAAGGCTAGGCAATGCACGGAAGGTAATTAAAGAGTAACGGAAGGCAAGGAAGGCAAGGGAAAGCAAGGGTAGGCAAGGGCAACGGACGGAACGGCACGTTAAGGGGAAACAAGCCTAAGGCACGACAACGCAGGACTAGGCAATGCACGGCAAGGCAAGGAAAGGGTAACGCAAGGCAAGGCACGGTCAGGCGAGGCAACGCTAATGCACGAAAAAGCACGGCTAGGCAATGCACGGCAAGGCAAGGAAAGGGTAACGCAAGGCAAGGCACGGTCAGGCGAGGCAAGGCTAATGCACGACAACGCAAGGCTAGGCAATGCACGGCAAGGCAAGGAAAGGGTAACGCAAGGCAATGCACGGTCAGGCGAGGGAAGGCTAATGCACGACAACGCAAGGCTAGGCAGTGCTCGGCAAGGCAAGGAAAGAGTAACGGAAGGAAAGAAAGGCAAGGGAAAGCAAAGGAAGGCAAGGGTAACGGAAGGAACGGCACGGTAAGGGGAAACAAGGCTAAGGCACGACAACGCAGGACTAGGCAATGCACGGCAAGGCAAAGAAAGGGTAACGGAAGGAGAGGAAGGCAAGGCAAAGCAAGCCAAGGCAAGTGTAACAAAAAGGCAAGGCACGGCAAGGGGAAACATAGGTAAGGCACGGCAACGCACGGCTAGGCAATGCACGGCCAAGCAAGGAAAGCGTAACGCAAGGCAAGGCACGGTGAGGAAAGGCAAGGCTAATGCACGACAATGCAGGGCTAGGCAATGCACGGCAAGGCAAGGAAAAGATAACGCAAAGCAAGGCACGGTCAGGCGGGGCAAGGCTAATGCACGACAACGCAAGGCTAGGCAATGCACGGCAAGGCAAGGAAAGAGTAACGCAAGGCAATGCACGGTCAGGCGAGGCAAGGCTAAGGCACGACAACGCAAGGCTAGGCAGTGCTCGGCAAGGCAAGGAAAGAGTAACGGAAGGAAAGAAAGGCAAGGGAAAGCAAGGGAAGGCAAGGGTAACGGAAGGAACGGCACGGTAAGGGGAAACAAGGCTAAGGCACGACAACGCAGGACTAGGCAATGCACGGCAAGGCAAAGAAAGCGTAACGCAAGGCAAGGCACGTTCAGGCGAGGCAAGGCAAATGCACGACAACGCAAGGCTAGGCAATGCACGGCTAGGCAAGGAAAGAGTAACGGAAGGAGAGGAAGGCAAGGCAAAGCAAGGCAAGGCAAGTGTAACAAAAGGCAAGGCACGGCAAGGGGAAACAAGGGTAAGGCACGGCAACGCACGGCTAGGCAATGCACGGCCAAGCAAGGAAAGGGTAACGCAAGGCAAGGCACGGTGAGGAAAGGCAAGGCTAATGCACGACAATGCAGGGCTAGGCAATGCACGGCAAGGTAAGGAAAGCATAACGCAAGGCAAGGCACGGTCAGGCGAGGCAAGGCTAATGCACGACAACGCAAGGCTAGGCAGTGCTCGGCAAGGCAAGGAAAGAGTAACGGAAGGAAAGAAAGGCAAGGGAAAGCAAGGGAAGGCAAGGGTAACGGAAGGAACGGCACGGTAAGGGGAAACAAGGCTAAGGCACGACAACGCAGGATTAGGCAATGCACGGCAAGGCAAGGAAAGGGTAACGAGAGGCAAGGCACGGTCAGGCGAGGCAAGGCTAAGGCAGGACAACGCAAGGCTAGGCAATGCACGGAAGGCAAGCAAAGAGTAACGGAAGGCAAGGAAGGCAAGGGAAGGCAAAGGTAAAGGAAGGAACGGCACGGTAAGCGGAAACAAGGCTAAGGCACGACAACTCAGGACTAGGCAATGCAAGGCAAGGCAAGGAAAGGGTAACGCAAGGCAAGGCACGGTCAAGCGAGGCAAGGCTACTGCACGACAACGCAAGGCTAGGCAATGCACGGCTAGGCAAGGAAAGAGTAACGGAAGGAAAGGAAGGCAAGGCAAAGAAAGGCAAGGCAAGTGTAACGGAAGGAACGGCACAGCAAGGGGAAACAAGGCTAAGGCACGACAACGCACGGCTAGGCAGTGCACGGCTAGGCAAGGAAAGAGTAACGGAAGGAAAGAAAGGCAAGGGAAAGCAAGGGAAGGCAAGGCTAACGGAAGGAACGGCACGGTACGGGGAAACAAGGCTAAGGCACGACAACGCAGGACTAGGCAATGCACGGCAAGGCAAAGAAAGGGTAACGCAAGGCAAGGCACGGTCAGGCGACGCAAGGCTAAGGCACGACAACGCAAGGCTAGGCAATGCACGGAAGGTAAGTAAAGAGTAACGGAAGGCAAGGAAGGCAAGGGAAAGCAAGGGTAGGCAAGGGCAACGGACGGAACGGCACGTTAAGGGGAAACAAGCCTAAGGCACGACAACGCAGGACTAGGCAATGCACGGCAAGGCAAGGAAAGGGTAACGCAAGGCAATGCACGGTCAGGCGAGGCAAGGCTAATGCACGACAACGCAAGGCTAGGCAGTGCTCGGCAAGGCAAGGAAAGAGTAACGGAAGGAAAGAAAGGCAAGGGAAAGCAAGGGAAGGCAAGGGTAACGGAAGCAACGGCACGGTAAGGGGAAACAAGGCTAAAGCACGACAACGCAGGACTAGGCAATGCACGGCAAGGCAAAGAAAGGGTAACGCAAGGCAAGGCACGGTCAGGCGAGGCAAGGCTAATGCACGACAACGCAAGGCTAGGCAATGCACGGCTAGGCAGGGAAAGAGAAACGGAAGGAAAGGAAGGCAAGGCAAAGCAAGGTAAGGCAAGTGTAACAAAAGGCACGGCACGGCAAGGGGAAACAACGGTAAGGCACGGCAACGCACGGCTAGGCAATGCACGGCCAAGCAAGGAAAGGGTAACGCAAGGCAAGGCACGGTGAGGAAAGGCAAGGCTAATGCACGACAATGCAGGGCTAGGCAATGCACGGCAAGGCAAGGAAAGCATAACGCAAGGCAAGGCACGGTCAGGCGAGGCAAGGCTAATGCACGACAACGCAAGGCTAGGCAGTGCTCGGCAAGGCAAGGAAAGAGTAACGGAGGGAAAGGAAGGCAAGGCAAAGTAAGGCAAGGCAAGTGTAACGGAAGAAACGGCACAGCAAGGGGAAACAAGGCTAAGGCAAGACAACGCACGGCTAGGCAATGCACGGCAAGGGAAGGAAAGGGTAACGCAAGGCAAGGCACGGTGAGGCAAGGCAAGGCTAATGCACGACAACGCAAGGCTAGGCAATGCACGGCTAGGCAAGGAAAGAGTAACGGAAGGAAAGGAAGGCAAAGCAAAGCAAGGCAAGGCAAGTGTAACAAAAGGCAAGGCACGGCAAGGGGAAACAAGGGTAAGGCACGACAACGCAAGGCTAGGCAGTGCACGGCAAGGCAAGGAAAGGGTAACGCAAGGCAAGGTACGGTGAGGCAAGGGAAGGCTAATGCACGACAACGCAAGGCTAGGCAGTGCACGGCTAGGCAAGGAAAGAGTAACGGAAGGAAAGGAAGGCAAGGCAAAGAAAGGCAAGGCAAGTGTAACGGAAGGAACGGCACAGCAAGGGGAAACAAGGCTAAGGCACGACAACGCACGGCTAGGCAGTGCACGGCTAGGCAAGGAACGAGTAACGGAAGGAAAGAAAGGCAAGGGAAAGAAAGGGAAGGCAAGGGTAACGGAAGGAACGGCACGGTAAGGGGAACCAAGGCTAAGGCACGACAACGCAGGACTAGGCAATGCACGGCAAGGCAAGGAAAGGGTAACGCAAGGCAAGGCACGGTCAGGCGAGGCAAGGCTAATGCACGACAACGCAAGGCTCGCAATGCACGGAAGGTAAGTAAAGAGTAACGGAAGGCAAGGAAGGCAAGGGAAAGCAAGGGTAGGCAAGGGCAACGGACGGAACGGCACGTTAAGGGGAAACAAGCCTAAGGCACGACAACGCAGGACTAGGCAATGCACGGCAAGGCAAGGAAAGGGTAACGCAAGGCAAGGCACGGTCAGGCGAGGCAACGCTAATGCACGAAAAAGCACGGCTAGGCAATGCACGGCAAGGCAAGGAAAGGGTAACGCAAGGCAAGGCACGGTCAGACGAGGCAAGGCTAAGGCACGACAACGCAAGGCTAGGCAATGCACGGCAAGGCAAGGAAAGGGTAACGCAAGGCAAGGCACTGTCAGGCGAGGGAAGGCTAATGCACGACAACGCAAGGCTAGGCAGTGCTCGGCAAGGCAAGGAAAGAGTAACGGAAGGAAAGAAAGGCAAGGGAAAGCAAAGGAAGGCAAGGGTAACGGAAGGAACGGCACGGTAAGGGGAAACAAGGCTAAGGCACGACAACGCAGGACTAGGCAATGCACGGCAAGGCAAAGAAAGGGTAACGGAAGGAGAGGAAGGCAAGGCAAGGCACGGCAAGGGGAAACAAAGGTAAGGCACGGCAACGCACGGCTAGGCAATGCACGGCCAAGCAAGGAAAGCGTAACGCAAGGCAAGGCACGGTGAGGAAAGGCAAGGCTAATGCACGACAATGCAGGGCTAGGCAATGCACGGCAAGGCAAGGAAAAGATAACGCAAAGCAAGGCACGGTCAGGCGAGGCAAGGCTAATGCACGACAACGCAAGGCTAGGCAGTGCTCGGCAAGGCAAGGAAAGAGTAAGGGAAGGAAAGAAAGGCAAGGGAAAGCAAGGGAAGGCAAGGGTAACGGAAGGAACGGCACGGTAAGGGGAAACAAGGCTAAGGCACGACAACGCAGGACTAGGCAATGCACGGCAAGGCAAGGAAAGGGTAACGCAAGGCAAGGCACGGTCAGGCGAGGCAAGGCTAAGGCAGGACAACGCAAGGCTAGGCAATGCACGGAAGGCAAGCAAAGAGTAACGGAAGGCAAGGAAGGGAAGGGAAGGCAAAGGTAAAGGAAGGAACGGCACGGTAAGCGGAAACAAGGTTAAGGCACGACAACGCACGGCTAGGCAGTGCACGGCTAGGCAAGGAAAGGGAAGGAAAGGAAGGCAAGGCAAAGTAAGGCAAGGCACGTGTAACGGAAGAAACGGCACAGCAAGGGGAAACAAGGCTAAGGCAAGACAACTCACGGCTAGGCAATGCACGGCAAGGGAAGGAAAGGGTAACGCAAGGCAAGGCACGGTCAGGCGAGGCAAGGCTAATGCACGACAACGCAAGGCTAGGCAATGCACGGCTAGGCAAGGAAAGAGTAACGGAAGGAAAGGAAGGCAAAGCAATGCAAGGCAAGGCAAGTGTAACAAAAGGCACGGCACGGCAAGGGGAAACGAGGGTAAGGCACGACAACGCAAGGCTAGGCAGTGCACGGCAAGGCAAGGAAAGGGTAACGCAAGGCAAGGTACTGTGAGGCAAGGGAAGGCTAATGCACGACAACGCAAGGCTAGGCAGGGCACAGCTAGGCAAGGAAAGAGTAACGGAAGGAAAGGAAGGCAAGGCAAAGAAAGGCAAGGCAAGTGTAACGGAAGGAACGGCACAGCAAGGGGAAACAAGGCTAAGGCACGACAACGCACGGCTAGGCAGTGCACGGCTAGGCAAGGAAAGAGTAACGGAAGGAAAGAAAGGCAAGGGAAAGCAAGGGAAGGCAAGGTTAACGGAAGGAACGGCACGGTACGGGGAAACAAGGCTAAGGCACGACAACGCAGGACTAGGCAATGCACGGCAAGGCAAAGAAAGGGTAACGCAAGGCAAGGCACGGTCAGGCGACGCAAGGCTAAGGCACGACAACGCAAGGCTAGGCAATGCACGGAAGGTAAGTAAAGAGTAACGGAAGGCAAGGAAGGCAAGGGAAAGCAAGGGTAGGCAAGGGCAACGGACGGAACGGCACGTTAAGGGGAAACAAGCCTAAGGCACGACAACGCAGGACTAGGCAATGCACGGCAAGGCAAGGAAAGGGTAACGCAAGGCAAGGCACGGTCAGGCGAGGCAACGCTAATGCACGAAAAAGCACGGCTAGGCAATGCACGGCAAGGCAAGGAAAGGGTAAAGCAAGGCAAGGCACGGTCAGGCGAGGCAAGGCTAATGCACGACAACGCAAGGCTAGGCAATGCACGGCAAGGCAAGGAAAGAGTAACGCAAGGCAATGCACGGTCAGGCGAGGCAAGGCTAAGGCACGACAACGCAAGGCTAGGCAGTGCTCGGCAAGGCAAGGAAAGAGTAACGGAAGGAAAGAAAGGCAAGGGAAAGCAAGGGAAGGCAAGGGTAACGGAAGGAACGGCACGGTAAGGGGAAACAAGGCTAAGGCACGACAACGCAGGACTAGGCAATGCACGGCAAGTCAAAGAAAGCGTAACGCAAGGCAAGGCACGTTCAGGCGAGGCAAGGCTAATGCACGACAACGCAAGGCTAGGCAATGCACGGCTAGGCAAGGAAAGAGTAACGGAAGGAGAGGAAGGCAAGGCAAAGCAAGGCAAGGCAAGTGTAACAAAAGGCAAGGCACGGCAAGGGGAAACAAGGGTAAGGCACGGCAACGCACGGCTAGGCAATGCACGGCCAAGCAAGGAAAGGGTAACGCAAGGCAAGGCACGGTGAGGAAAGGCAAGGCTAATGCACGACAATGCAGGGCTAGGCAATGCACGGCAAGGTAAGGAAAGCATTACGCAAGGCAAGGCACGGTCAGGCGAGGCAAGGCTAATGCAGGACAACGCAAGGCTAGGCAATGCACGGCTAGGCAAGGAAAGAGTAACGGAAGGAAAGGAAGGCAAGGCAAAGAAAGGCAAGGCAAGTGTAACGGAAGGAACGGCCCAGCAAGGGGAAACAAGGCTAAGGCACGACAACGCACGGCTAGGCAGTGCACGGCTAGGCAAGGAAAGAGTAACGGAAGGAAAGAAAGGCAAGGGAAAGCAAGGGAAGGCAAGGTTAACGGAAGGAACGGCACGGTACGGGGAAACAAGGCTAAGGCACGACAACGCAGGACTAGGCAATGCACGGCAAGGCAAAGAAAGGGTAACGCAAGGGAAGGCACGGTCAGGCGACGCAAGGCTAAGGCACGACAACGCAAGGCTAGGCAATGCACGGAAGGTAAGTAAAGAGTAACGGAAGGCAAGGAAGGCAAGGGAAAGCAAGGGTAGGCAAGGGCAACGGACGGAACGGCACGTTAAGGGGAAACAAGCCTAAGGCACGACAACGCAGGACTAGGCAATGCACGGCAAGGCAAGGAAAGGGTAACGCAAGGCAATGCACGGTCAGGCGAGGCAAGGGTAATGCACGACAACGCAAGGCTAGGCAGTGCTCGGCAAGGCAAGGAAAGAGTAACGGAAGGAAAGAAAGGCAAGGGAAAGCAAGGGAAGGCAAGGGTAACGGAAGCAACGGCACGGTAAGGGGAAACAAGGCTAAAGCACGACAACGCAGGACTAGGCAATGCACGGCAAGGCAAAGAAAGGGTAACGCAAGGCAAGGCACGGTCAGGCGAGGCAAGGCTAATGCACGACAACGCAAGGGTAGGCAATGCACGGCTAGGCAAGGAAAGAGTAACGGAAGGAGAGGAAGGCAAGGCAAAGCAAGGCAAGGCAAGTGTAACAAAAGGCAAGGCACGGCAAGGGGAAACAAGGGTAAGGCACGGCAACGCACGTCTAGGCAATGCACGGCCAAGCAAGGAAAGGGTAACGCAAGGCAAGGCACGGTGAGGAAAGGCAAGGCTAATGCACGACAATGCAGGGCTAGGCAATGCACGGCAAGGCAAGGAAAGCATAACGCAAGGCAAGGCACGGTCAGGCGAGGCAAGGCTAATGCACGACAACGCAAGGCTAGGCAGTGCTCGGCAAGGCAAGGAAAGAGTAACGGAAGGAAAGAAAGGCAAGGGAAAGCAAGGGAAGGCAAGGATAACGGAAGGAACGGCACGGTAAGGGGAAACAAGGCTAAGGCACGACAACGCAGGACTAGGCAATGCACGGCAAGGCAAAGAAAGGGTAACGCAAGGCAAGGCACGGTCAGGCGAGGCAAGGCTAATGCACGACAACGCAAGGCTAGGCAATGCACGGCTAGGCAAGGAAAGGGTAACGGAAGGAGAGGAAGGCAAGGCAAAGCAAGGCAAGGGAAGTGTAACAAAAGGCAAGGCACGGCAAGGGGAAAGAAGGGTAAGGCACGGCAACGCACGGCTAGGCAATGCACGGCCAAGCAAGGAAAGAGTAACGCAAGGCAATGCACGGTCAGGCGAGGCAAGGCTAAGGCACGACAACGCAAGGCTAGGCAATGCACGGCTAGGCAAGGAAAGAGTAACGGAAGGAAAGGAAGGCAAGGCAAAGTAAGGCAAGGCAAGTGTAACGGAAGAAACGGCACAGCAAGGGGAAACAAGGCTAAGGCAAGACAACGCACGGCTAGGCAATGCACGGCAAGGCAAGGAAAGGGTAACGCAAGGCAAGGCACGGTCAGGCGAGGCAAGGCTAATGCACGACAACGCAAGGCTAGGCAATGCACGGCAAGGCAAGGAAAGAGTAACGGAAGGAAAGGAAGGCAAAGCAAAGCAAGGCAAGGCAAGTGCAACAAAAGGCACGGCACGGCAAGGGGAAACAAGGGTAAGGCACGACAGCGCAAGGCTAGGCAGTGCACGGCAAGGCAAGGAAAGGGTAACGCAAGGCAAGGTACGGTGAGGCAAGGGAAGGCTAATGCACGACAACGCAAGGCTAAGCAGTGCACGGCTAGGCAAGGAAAGAGTAACGGAAGGAAAGGAAGGCAAGGCAAAGAAAGGCAAGGCAAGTGTAACGGAAGGAACGGCACAGCAAGGGGAAACAAGGCTAAGGCACGACAACGCACGGCTAGGCAGTGCACGGCTAGGCAAGGAAAGAGTAACGGAAGGAAAGAAAGGCAAGGGAAAGAAAGGGAAGGCAAGGCTAACGGAAGGAACGGCACGGTACGGGGAAACAAGGCTAAGGCACGACAACGCAGGACTAGGCAATGCACGGCAAGGCAAAGAAAGGGTAAAGGAAGGCAAGGCACGGTCAGGCGACGCAAGGCTAAGGCACGACAACGCAAGGCTAGGCAATGCACGGAAGGTAATTAAAGAGTAACGGAAGGCAAGGAAGGCAAGGGAAAGCAAGGGTAGGCAAGGGCAACGGACGGAACGGCACGTTAAGGGGAAACAAGCCTAAGGCACGACAACGCAGGACTAGGCAATGCACGGCAAGGCAAGGAAAGGGTAACGCAAGGCAAGGCACGGTCAGGCGAGGCAACGCTAATGCACGAAAAAGCACGGCTAGGCAATGCACGGCAAGGCAAGGAAAGGGTAACGCAAGGCAAGGCACGGTCAGGCGAGGCAAGGCTAATGCACGAAAAAGCACGGCTAGGCAATGCACGGCAAGGCAAGGAAAGGGTAACGCAAGGCAAGGCACGGTCAGGCGAGGCAAGGCTAATGCATGACAACGCAAGGCTAGGCAATGCACGGCAAGGCAAGGAAAGAGTAACGGAAGGAAAGAAAGGCAAGGGAAAGCAAAGGAAGGCAAGGGTAACGGAAGGAACGGCACGGTAAGGGGAAACAAGGCTAAGGCACGACAACGCAGGACTAGGCAATGCACGGCAAGGCAAAGAAAGGGTAACGGAAGGAGAGGAAGGCAAGGCAAAGCAAGCCAAGGCAAGTGTAACAAAAGGCAAGGCACGGCAAGGGGAAACATAGGTAAGGCACGGCAACGCACGGCTAGGCAATGCACGGCCAAGCAAGGAAAGCGTAACGCAAGGCAAGGCACGGTGAGGAAAGGCAAGGCTAATGCACGACAATGCAGGGCTAGGCAATGCACGGCAAGGCAAGGAAAAGATAACGCAAAGCAAGGCACGGTCAGGCGAGGCAAGGCTAATGCACGACAACGCAAGGCTAGGCAATGCACGGCAAGGCAAGGAAAGAGTAACGCAAGGCAATGCACGGTCAGGCGAGGCAAGGCTAAGGCACGACAACGCAAGGCTAGGCAGTGCTCGGCAAGGCAAGGAAAGAGTAACGGAAGGAAAGAAAGGCAAGGGAAAGCAAGGGAAGGCAAGGGTAACGGAAGGAACGGCACGGTAAGGGGAAACAAGGCTAAGGCACGACAACGCAGGACTAGGCAATGCACGGCAAGGCAAAGAAAGCGTAACGCAAGGCAAGGCACGTTCAGGCGAGGCAAGGCTAATGCACGACAACGCAAGGCTAGGCAATGCACGGCTAGGCAAGGAAAGAGTAACGGAAGGAGAGGAAGGCAAGGCAAAGCAAGGCAAGGCAAGTGTAACAAAAGGCAAGGCACGGCAAGGGGAAACAAGGGTAAGGCACGGCAACGCACGGCTAGGCAATGCACGGCCAAGCAAGGAAAGGGTAACGCAAGGCAAGGCACGGTGAGGAAAGGCAAGGCTAATGCACGACAATGCAGGGCTAGGCAATGCACGGCAAGGTAAGGAAAGCATAACGCAAGGCAAGGCACGGTCAGGCGAGGCAAGGCTAATGCACGACAACGCAAGGCTAGGCAGTGCTCGGCAAGGCAAGGAAAGAGTAACGGAAGGAAAGAAAGGCAAGGGAAAGCAAGGGAAGGCAAGGGTAACGGAAGGAACGGCACGGTAAGGGGAAACAAGGCTAAGGCACGACAACGCAGGATTAGGCAATGCACGGCAAGGCAAGGAAAGGGTAACGAGAGGCAAGGCACGGTCAGGCGAGGCAAGGCTAAGGCAGGACAACGCAAGGCTAGGCAATGCACGGAAGGCAAGCAAAGAGTAACGGAAGGCAAGGAAGGCAAGGGAAGGCAAAGGTAAAGGAAGGAACGGCACGGTAAGCGGAAACAAGGCTAAGGCACGACAACTCAGGACTAGGCAATGCAAGGCAAGGCAAGGAAAGGGTAACGCAAGGCAAGGCACGGTCAAGCGAGGCAAGGCTACTGCACGACAACGCAAGGCTAGGCAATGCACGGCTAGGCAAGGAAAGAGTAACGGAAGGAAAGGAAGGCAAGGCAAAGAAAGGCAAGGCAAGTGTAACGGAAGGAACGGCACAGCAAGGGGAAACAAGGCTAAGGCACGACAACGCACGGCTAGGCAGTGCACGGCTAGGCAAGGAAAGAGTAACGGAAGGAAAGAAAGGCAAGGGAAAGCAAGGGAAGGCAAGGCTAACGGAAGGAACGGCACGGTACGGGGAAACAAGGCTAAGGCACGACAACGCAGGACTAGGCAATGCACGGCAAGGCAAAGAAAGGGTAACGCAAGGCAAGGCACGGTCAGGCGACGCAAGGCTAAGGCACGACAACGCAAGGCTACGCAATGCACGGAAGGTAAGTTAAGAGTAACGGAAGGCAAGGAAGGCAAGGGAAAGCAAGGGTAGGCAAGGGCAACGGACGGAACGGCACGTTAAGGGGAAACAAGCCTAAGGCACGACAACGCAGGACTAGGCAATGCACGGCAAGGCAAGGAAAGGGTAACGCAAGGCAAGGCACGGTCAGGCGAGGCAACGCTAATGCACGACAACGCAAGGCTAGGCAGTGCTCGGCAAGGCAAGGAAAGAGTAACGGAAGGAAAGAAAGGCAAGGGAAAGCAAGGGAAGGCAAGGGTAACGGAAGGAACGGCACGGTAAGGGGAAACAAGGCTAAGGCACGACAACGCAGGACTAGGCAATGCACGGCAAGGCAAGGAAAGGGTAACGCAAGGCAAGGCACGGTCAGGCGAGGCAAGGCTAATGCACGACAACGCAAGGCTAGGCAATGCACGGCTAGGCAAGGAAAGAGTAACGGAAGGAGAGGAAGGCAAGGCAAAGCAAGGCAAGGCAAGTGTAACAAAAGGCAAGGCACGGCAAGGGGAAACAAGGGTAAGGCACGGCAACGCACGTCTAGGCAATGCACGGCCAAGCAAGGAAAGGGTAACGCAAGGCAAGGCACGGTGAGATAAGGCAAGGCTAATGCACGACAATGCAGGGCTAGGCAATGCACGGCAAGGCAAGGAAAGCATAACGCAAGGCAAGGCACGGTCAGGCGAGGCAAGGCTAATGCACGACAACGCAAGGCTAGGCAGTGCTCGGCAAGGCAAGGAAAGAGTAACGGAAGGAAAGGAAGGCAAGGCAAAGTAAGGCAAGGCAAGTGTAACGGAAGAAACGGCACAGCAAGGGGAAACAAGGCTAAGGCAAGACAACGCACGGCTAGGCAATGCACGGCAAGGCAAGGAAAGGGTAACGCAAGGCAAGGCACGGTCAGGCGATGCAAGGCTAATGCACGACAACGCAAGGCTAGGCAATGCACGGCTAGGCAAGGAAAGAGTAACGGAAGGAAAGGAAGGCAAAGCAAAGCAAGGCAAGGCAAGTGCAACAAAAGGCACGGCACGGCAAGGGGAAACAAGGGTAAGGCACGACAGCGCAAGGCTAGGCAGTGCACGGCAAGGCAAGGAAAGGGTAACGCAAGGCAAGGTACGGTGAGGCAAGGGAAGGCTAATGCACGACAACGCAAGGCTAAGCAGTGCACGGCTAGGCAAGGAAAGAGTAACGGAAGGAAAGGAAGGCAAGGCAAAGAAAGGCAAGGCAAGTGTAACGGAAGGAACGGCACGGCAAGGGGAAACAAGGCTAAGGCACGACAACGCACGGCTAGGCAGTGCACGGCTAGGCAAGGAACGAGTAACGGAAGGAAAGAAAGGCAAGGGAAAGAAAGGGAAGGCAAGGCTAACGGAAGGAACGGCATGGTACGGGGAAACAAGGCTAAGGCACGACAACGCAGGACTAGGCAATGCACGGCAAGGCAAAGAAAGGGTAACGCAAGGCAAGGCACGGTCAGGCGACGCAAGGCTAAGGCACGACAACGCAAGGCTCGCAATGCACGGAAGGTAAGTAAAGAGTAACGGAAGGCAAGGAAGGCAAGGGAAAGCAAGGGTAGGCAAGGGCAACGGACGGAACGGCACGTTAAGGGGAAACAAGCCTAAGGCACGACAACGCAGGACTAGGCAATGCACGGCAAGGCAAGGAAAGGGTAACGCAAGGCAAGGCACGGTCAGGCGAGGCAACGCTAATGCACGAAAAAGCACGGCTAGGCAATGCACGGCAAGGCAAGGAAAGGGTAACGCAAGGCAAGGCACGGTCAGGCGAGGCAAGGCTAATGCACGACAACGCAAGGCTAGGCAATGCACGGCAAGGCAAGGAAAGGGTAACGCAAGGCAATGCACGGTCAGGCGAGGGAAGGCTAATGCACGACAACGCAAGGCTAGGCAGTGCTCGGCAAGGCAAGGAAAGAGTAACGGAAGGAAAGAAAGGCAAGGGAAAGCAAAGGAAGGCAAGGGTAACGGAAGGAACGGCACGGTAAGGGGAAACAAGTCTAAGGCACGACAACGCAGGACTAGGCAATGCACGGCAAGGCAAAGAAAGGGTAACGGAAGGAGAGGAAGGCAAGGCAAGGCACGGCAAGGGGAAACAAGGGTAAGGCACGGCAACGCACGGCTAGGCAATGCACGGCCAAGCAAGGAAAGCGTAACGCAAGGCAAGGCACGGTGAGGAAAGGCAAGGCTAATGCACGACAATGCAGGGCTAGGCAATGCACGGCAAGGCAAGGAAAAGATAACGCAAAGCAAGGCACGGTCAGGCGAGGCAAGGCTAATGCACGACAACGCAAGGCTAGGCAGTGCTCGGCAAGGCAAGGAAAGAGTAAGGGAAGGAAAGAAAGGCAAGGGAAAGCAAGGGAAGGCAAGGGTAACGGAAGGAACGGCACGGTAAGGGGAAACAAGGCTAAGGCACGACAACGCAGGACTAGGCAATGCACGGCAAGGCAAGGAAAGGGTAACGCAAGGCAAGGCACGGTCAGGCGAGGCAAGGCTAAGGCAGGACAACGCAAGGCTAGGCAATGCACGGAAGGCAAGCAAAGAGTAACGGAAGGCAAGGAAGGCAAGGGAAGGCAAAGGTAAAGGAAGGAACGGCACGGTAAGCGGAAACAAGGCTAAGGCACAACAACGCACGGCTAGGCAGTGTACGGCTAGGCAAGGAAAGGGAAGGAAAGGAAGGCAAGGCAAAGTAAGGCAAGGCACGTGTAACGGAAGAAACGGCACAGCAAGGGGAAACAAGGCTAAGGCAAGACAACTCACGGCTAGGCAATGCACGGCAAGGGAAGGAAAGGGTAACGCAAGGCAAGGCACGGTCAGGCGAGGCAAGGCTAATGCACGACAACGCAAGGCTAGGCAATGCACGGCTAGGCAAGGAAAGAGTAACGGAAGGAAAGGAAGGCAAAGCAATGCAAGGCAAGGCAAGTGTAACAAAAGGCACGGCACGGCAAGGGGAAACGAGGGTAAGGCACGACAACGCAAGGCTAGGCAGTGCACGGCAAGGCAAGGAAAGGGTAACGCAAGGCAAGGTACGGTGAGGCAAGGGAAGGCTAATGCACGACAACGCAAGGCTAGGCAGGGCACAGCTAGGCAAGGAAAGAGTAACGGAAGGAAAGGAAGGCAAGGCAAAGAAAGGCAAGGCAAGTGTAACGGAAGGAACGGCACAGCAAGGGGAAACAAGGCTAAGGCACGACAACGCACGGCTAGGCAGTGCACGGCTAGGCAAGGAAAGAGTAACGGAAGGAAAGAAAGGCAAGGGAAAGCAAGGGAAGGCAAGGTTAACGGAAGGAACGGCACGGTAAGGGGAAACAAGGCTAAGGCACGACAACGCAGGACTAGGCAATGCACGGCAAGGCAAAGAAAGGGTAACGCAAGGCATGCACGGTCAGGCGACGCAAGGCTAAGGCACGACAACGCAAGGCTAGGCAATGCACGGAAGGTAAGTAAAGAGTAACGGAAGGCAAGGAAGGCAAGGGAAAGCAAGGGTAGGCAAGGGCAACGGACGGAACGGCACGTTAAGGGGAAACAAGCCTAAGGCACGACAACGCAGGACTAGGCAATGCACGGCAAGGCAAGGAAAGGGTAACGCAAGGCAAGGCACGGTCAGGCGAGGCAACGCTAATGCACGAAAAAGCACGGCTAGGCAATGCACGGCAAGGCAAGGAAAGGGTAACGCAAGGCAAGGCACGGTCAGGCGAGGCAAGGCTAATGCACGACAACGCAAGGCTAGGCAGTGCACGGCTAGGCAAGGAAAGAGTAACGGAAGGAGAGGAAGGCAAGGCAAAGCAAGGCAAGGCAAGTGTAACAAAAGGCAAGGCACGGCAAGGGGAAACAAGGGTAAGGCACGGCAACGCACGGCTAGGCAATGCACGGCCAAGCAAGGAAAGGGTAACGCAAGGCAAGGCACGGTGAGGAAAGGCAAGGCTAATGCACGACAATGCAGGGCTAGGCAATTCACGGCAAGGCAAGGAAAGGGTAACGCAAGGCAAGGCAAGGTCAGGCGAGGCAAGGCTAATGCACGACAACGCAAGGCTAGGCAGTGCTCGGCAAGGCAAGGAAAGAGTAAGGGAAGGAAAGAAAGGCAAGGGAAAGCAAGGGAAGGCAAGGGTAACGGAAGGAACGGCACGGTAAGGGGAAACAAGGCTAAGGCACGACAACGCAGGACTAGGCAATGCACGGCAAGGCAAGGAAAGGGTAACGCAAGGCAAGGCACGGTCAGGCGAGGCAAGGCTAAGGCAGGACAACGCAAGGCTAGGCAATGCACGGAAGGCAAGCAAAGAGTAACGGAAGGCAAGGAAGGCAAGGGAAGGCAAAGGTAAAGGAAGGAACGGCACGGTAAGCGGAAACAAGGCTAAGGCACGACAACGCACGGCTAGGCAGTGCACGGCAAGGCAAAGAAAGCGTAACGCAAGGCAAGGCAAAGTAAGGCAAGGCACGTGTAACGGAAGAAACGGCACAGCAAGGGGAAACAAGGCTAAGGCAAGACAACGCACGGCTAGGCAATGCACGGCAAGGGAAGGAAAGGGTAACGCAAGGCAAGGCACGGTCAGGCGAGGCAAGGCTAATGCACGACAACGCAAGGCTAGGCAATGCACGGCTAGGCAAGGAAAGAGTAACGGAAGGAAAGGAAGGCAAAGCAATGCAAGGCAAGGCAAGTGTAACAAAAGGCACGGCACGGCAAGGGGAAACAAGGGTAAGGCACGACAACGCAAGGCTAGGCAGTGCACGGCAAGGCAAGGAAAGGGTAACGCAAGGCAAGGTACGGTGAGGCAAGGGAAGGCTAATGCACGACAACGCAAGGCTAGGCAGGGCACAGCTAGGCAAGGAAAGAGTAACGGAAGGAAAGGAAGGCAAGGCAAAGAAAGGCAAGGCAAGTGTAACGGAAGGAACGGCACAGCAAGGGGAAACAAGGCTAAGGCACGACAACGCACGGCTAGGCAGTGCACGGCTAGGCAAGGAAAGAGTAACGGAAGGAAAGAAAGGCAAGGGAAAGCAAGGGAAGGCAAGGTTAACGGAAGGAACGGCACGGTACGGGGAAACAAGGCTAAGGCACGACAACGCAGGACTAGGCAATGCACGGCAAGGCAAAGAAAGGGTAACGCAAGGCAAGGCACGGTCAGGCGACGCAAGGCTAAGGCACGACAACGCAAGGCTAGGCAATGCACGGAAGGTAAGTAAAGAGTAACGGAAGGCAAGGAAGGCAAGGGAAAGCAAGGGTAGGCAAGGGCAACGGACGGAACGGCACGTTAAGGGGAAACAAGCCTAAGGCACGACAACGCAGGACTAGGCAATGCACGGCAAGGCAAGGAAAGGGTAACGCAAGGCAAGGCACGGTCAGGCGAGGCAACGCTAATGCACGAAAAAGCACGGCTAGGCAATGCACGGCAAGGCAAGGAAAGGGTAACGCAAGGCAAGGCACGGTCAGGCGAGGCAAGGCTAATGCACGACAACGCAAGGCTAGGCAATGCACGGCAAGGCAAGGAAAGAGTAACGCAAGGCAATGCACGGTCAGGCGAGGCAAGGCTAAGGCACGACAACGCAAGGCTAGGCAGTGCTCGGCAAGGCAAGGAAAGAGTAACGGAAGGAAAGAAAGGCAAGGGAAAGCAAGGGAAGGCAAGGGTAACGGAAGGAACGGCACGGTAAGGGGAAACAAGGCTAAGGCACGACAACGCAGGACTACGCAATGCACGGCAAGGCAAAGAAAGGGTAACGCAAGGCAAGGCAAGGTCAGGCGAGGCAAGGCTAATGCACGACAACGCAAGGCTAGGCAATGCACGGCTAGGCAAGGAAAGAGTAACGGAAGGAGAGGAAGGCAAGGCAAAGCAAGGCAAGGCAAGTGTAACAAAAGGCAAGGCACGGCAAGGGGAAACAAGGGTAAGGCACGGCAACGCACGGCTAGGCAATGCACGGCCAAGCAAGGAAAGGGTAACGCAAGGCAAGGCACGGTGAGGAAAGGCAAGGCTAATGCACGACAATGCAGGGCTAGGCAATTCACGGCAAGGTAAGGAAAGCATAACGCAAGGCAAGGCAAGGTCAGGCGAGGCAAGGCTAATGCACGACAACGCAAGGCTAGGCAGTGCTCGGCAAGGCAAGGAAAGAGTAACGGAAGGAAAGAAAGGCAAGGGAAAGCAAGGGAAGGCAAGGGTAACGGAAGGAACGGCACGGTAAGGGGAAACAAGGCTAAGGCACGACAACGCAGGACAATGCAGGCAAGGCAAGGAAAGGGTAACGCACACGGTCAGGCGAGGCAAGGCTAAGAACAACGCAAGGCTAGGCAATGCACGGAAGGCAAGCAAAGAGTAACGGAAGGCAAGGAAGGCAAGGGAAGGCAAAGGTAAAGGAAGGAACGGCACGGTAAGCGGAAACAAGGCTAAGGCACGACAACTCAGGAGTAGGCAATGCAAGGCAAGGCAAGGAAAGGGTAACGTAAGGCAAGGCACGGTCAGGCGAGGCAAGGCTAATGCACGACAACGCAAGGCTAGGCAATGCACGGCTAGGCAAGGAAAGAGTAACGGAAGGAAAGGAAGGCAAGGCAAAGAAAGGCAAGGCAAGTGTAACGGAAGGAACGGCACAGCAAGGGGAAACAAGGCTAAGGCACGACAACGCACGGCTAGGCAGTGCACGGCTAGGCAAGGAAAGAGTAACGGAAGGAAAGAAAGGCAAGGGAAAGCAAGGGAAGGCAAGGCTAACGGAAGGAACGGCACGGTAAGGGGAAACAAGGCTAAGGCACGACAACGCAGGACTAGGCAATGCACGGCAAGGCAAAGAAAGGGTAACGCAAGGCAAGGCACGGTCAGGCGACGCAAGGCTAAGGCACGACAACGCAAGGCTAGGCAATGCACGGAAGGTAAGTAAAGAGTAACGGAAGGCAAGGAAGGCAAGGGAAAGCAAGGGTAGGCAAGGGCAACGGACGGAACGGCACGTTAAGGGGAAACAAGCCTAAGGCACGACAACGCAGGACTAGGCAATGCACGGCAAGGCAAGGAAAGGGTAACGCAAGGCAATGCACGGTCAGGCGAGGCAAGGCTAATGCACGACAACGCAAGGCTAGGCAGTGCTCGGCAAGGCAAGGAAAGAGTAACGGAAGGAAAGAAAGGCAAGGGAAAGCAAGGGAAGGCAAGGGTAACGGAAGCAACGGCACGGTAAGGGGAAACAAGGCTAAAGCACGACAACGCAGGACTAGGCAATGCACGGCAAGGCACAGAAAGGGTAACGCAAGGCAAGGCACGGTCAGGCGACGCAAGGCTAAGGCACGACAACGCAAGGCTAGGCAATGCACGGAAGGTAAGTAAAGAGTAACGGAAGGCAAGGAAGGCAAGGGAAAGCAAGGGTAGGCAAGTGCAACGGACGGAACGGCACGTTAAGGGGAAACAAGCCTAAGGCACGACAACGCAGGACTAGGCAATGCACGGCAAGGCAAGGAAAGGGTAACGCAAGGCAAGGCACGGTCAGGCGAGGCAACGCTAATGCACGAAAAAGCACGGCTAGGCAATGCACGGCAAGGCAAGGAAAGGGTAACGCAAGGCAAGGCACGGTCAGGCGAGGCAAGGCTAATGCACGACAACGCAAGGCTAGGCAATGCACGGCAAGGCAAGGAAAGAGTAACGCAAGGCAATGCACGGTCAGGCGAGGCAAGGCTAAGGCACGACAACGCAAGGCTAGGCAATGCACGGCTTGGCAAGGAAAGAGTAACGGAAGGAGAGGAAGGCAAGGCAAAGCAAGGCAAGGCAAGTGTAATAAAAGGCAAGGCACGGCAAGGGGAAACAAGGGTAAGGCACGGCAACGCACGGCTAGGCAATGCACGGCCAAGCAAGGAAAGGGTAACGCAAGGCCAGGCACGGTGAGTTAAGGCAAGGCTAATGCACGACAATGCAGGGCTAGGCAATGCACGGCAAGGCAAGGAAAGCATAACGCAAGGCAAGGCACGGTCAGGCGAGGCAAGGCTAATACACGACAACGCAAGGCTAGGCAGTGCTCGGCAAGGCAAGGAAAGAGTAACGGAAGGAAAGAAAGGCAAGGGAAAGCAAAGGTAAAGGAAGGAACGGCACGGTAAGCGGAAACAAGGCTAAGGCACGACAACGCACGGCTAGGCAGTGCACGGCTAGGCAAGGAAAGGGAAGGAAAGGAAGGCAAGGCAAAGTAAGGCAAGGCACGTGTAACGGAAGAAACGGCACAGCAAGGGGAAACAAGGCTAAGGCAAGACAACGCACGGCTAGGCAATGCACGGCAAGGGAAGGAAAGGGTAACGCAAGGCAAGGCACGGTCAGGCGAGGCAAAGCTAATGCACGACAAAGCAAGGCTAGGCAATGCACGGCTAGGCAAGGAAAGAGTAACGGAAGGAAAGGAAGGCAAAGCAATGCAAGGCAAGGCAAGTGTAACAAAAGGCACGGCACGGCAAGGGGAAACAAGGGTAAGGCTCGACAACGCAAGGCTAGGCAGTGCACGGCAAGGCAAGGAAAGGGTAACGCAAGGCAAGGTACGGTGAGGCAAGGGAAGGCTAATGCACGACAACGCAAGGCTAGGCAGGGCACAGCTAGGCAAGGAAAGAGTAACGGAAGGAAAGGAAGGCAAGGCAAAGAAAGGCAAGGCAAGGTTAACGGAAGGAACGGCACGGTACGGGGAAACAAGGCTAAGGCACGACAACGCAGGACTAGGCAATGCACGGCAAGGCAAAGAAAGGGTAACGCAAGGCAAGGCACGGTCAGGCGAGGCAACGCTAATGCACGAAAAAGCACGGCTAGGCAATGCACGGCAAGGCAAGGAAAGGGTAACGCAAGGCAAGGCACGGTCAGGCGAGGCAAGGCTAATGCACGACAACGCAAGGCTAGGCAATGCACGGCAAGGCAAGGAAAGAGTAACGCAAGGCAATGCACGGTCAGGCGAGGCAAGGCTAAGGCACGACAACGCAAGGCTAGGCAGTGCTCGGCAAGGCAAGGAAAGAGTAACGGAAGGAAAGAAAGGCAAGGGAAAGCAAGGGAAGGCAAGGGTAACGGAAGGAACGGCACGGTAAGGGGAAACAAGGCTAAGGCACGACAACGCAGGACTAGGCAATGCACGGCAAGGCAAAGAAAGCGTAACGCAAGGCAAGGCACGTTCAGGCAAGGCAAGGCTAATGCACGACAACGCAAGGCTAGGCAATGCACGGCTAGGCAAGGAAAGAGTAACGGAAGGAGAGGAAGGCAAGGCAAAGCAAGGCAAGGCAAGTGTAACAAAAGGCAAGGCACGGCAAGGGGAAACAAGGGTAAGGCACGGCAACGCACGGCTAGGCAATGCACGGCCAAGCAAGGAAAGGGTAACGCAAGGCAAGGCACGGTGAGGAAAGGCAAGGCTAATGCACGACAATGCAGGGCTAGGCAATGCACGGCAAGGTAAGGAAAGCATAACGCAAGGCAAGGCACGGTCAGGCGAGGCAAGGCTAATGCACGACAACGCAAGGCTAGGCAGTGCTCGGCAAGGCAAGGAAAGAGTAACGGAAGGAAAGAAAGGCAAGGGAAAGCAAGGGAAGGCAAGGGTAACGGAAGGAACGGCACGGTAAGGGGAAACAAGGCTAAGGCACGACAACGCAGGACTAGGCAATGCACGGCAAGGCAAGGAAAGGGTAACGCAAGGCAAGGCACGGTCAGGCGAGGCAAGGCTAAGGCAGGACAACGCAAGGCTAGGCAATGCACGGAAGGCAAGCAAAGAGTAACGGAAGGCAAGGAAGGCAAGGGAAGGCAAAGGTAAAGGAAGGAACGGCACGGTAAGCGGAAACAAGGCTAAGGCACGACAACTCAGGACTAGGCAATGCAAGGCAAGGCAAGGAAAGGGTAACGCAAGGCAAGGCACGGTCAAGCGAGGCAAGGCTAAGGCACGACAACGCAAGGCTAGGCAATGCACGGAAGGCAAGCAAAGAGTAACGGAAGGAAAGGAAGGCAAGGCAAAGAAAGGCAAGGCAAGTGTAACGGAAGGAACGGCACAGCAAGGGGAAACAAGGCTAAGGCACGACAACGCACGGCTAGGCAGTGCACGGCTAGGCAAGGAAAGAGTAACGGAAGGAAAGGAAGGCAAGGCAAAGAAAGGCAAGGCAAGGCTAACGGAAGGAACGGCACGGTACGGGGAAACAAGGCTAAGGCACGACAACGCAGGACTAGGCAATGCACGGCAAGGCAAAGAAAGGGTAACGGAAGGCAAGGCACGGTCAGGCGACGCAAGGCTAAGGCACGACAACGCAAGGCTAGGCAATGCACGGAAGGTAAGTAAAGAGTAACGGAAGGAGAGGAAGGCAAGGCAAAGCAAGGCAAGGCAAGTGCAACAAAAGGCACGGCACGGCAAGGGGAAACAAGGGTAAGGCACGACAACGCAAGGCTAGGCAGTGCACGGCAAGGCAAGGAAAGGGTAACGCAAGGCAAGGTACGGTGAGGCAAGGGAAGGCTAATGCACGACAACGCAAGGCTAGGCAGTGCACGGCTAGGCAAGGAAAGAGTAACGGAAGGAAAGGAAGGCAAGGCAAAGAAAGGCAAGGCAAGTGTAACGGAAGGAACGGCACAGCAAGGGGAAACAAGGCTAAGGCACGACAACGCACGGCTAGGCAGTGCACGGCTAGGCAAGGAAAGAGTAACGGAAGGAAAGAAAGGCAAGGGAAAGAAAGGGAAGGCAAGGCTAACGGAAGGAACGGCACGGTACGGGGAAACAAGGCTAAGGCACGACAACGCAGGACTAGGCAATGCACGGCAAGGCAAAGAAAGGGTAAAGGAAGGCAAGGCACGGTCAGGCGACGCAAGGCTAAGGCACGACAACGCAAGGCTAGGCAATGCACGGAAGGTAAGTAAAGAGTAACGGAAGGCAAGGAAGGCAAGGGAAAGCAAGGGTAGGCAAGGGCAACGGACGGAACGGCACGTTAAGGGGAAACAAGCCTAAGGCACGACAACGCAGGACTAGGCAATGCACGGCAAGGCAAGGAAAGGGATACGCAAGGCAAGGCACGGTCAGGCGAGGCAACGCTAATGCACGAAAAAGCACTTCTAGGCAATGCACGGCAAGGCAAGGAAAGGGTAACGCAAGGCAAGGCACGGTCAGGCGAGGCAAGGCTAATGCACGACAACGCAAGGCTAGGCAATGCACGGCAAGGCAAGGAAAGGGTAACGCAAGGCAATGCACGGTCAGGCGAGGGAAGGCTAATGCACGACAACGCAAGGCTAGGCAGTGCTCGGCAAGGCAAGGAAAGAGTAACGGAAGGAAAGAAAGGCAAGGGAAAGAAAAGGAAGGCAAGGGTAACGGAAGGAACGGCACGGTAAGGGGAAACAAGGCTAAGGCACGACAACGCAGGACTAGGCAATGCACGGCAAGGCAAAGAAAGGGTAACGGAAGGAGAGGAAGGCAAGGCAAAGCAAGCCAAGGCAAGTGTAACAAAAGGCAAGGCACGGCAAGGGGAAACAAAGGTAAGGCACGGCAACGCACGGCTAGGCAATGCACGGCCAAGCAAGGAAAGGGTAACGCAAGGCAAGGCACGGTGAGGAAAGGCAAGGCTAATGCACGACAATGCAGGGCTAGGCAATGCATGGCAAGGCAAGGAAAGCATAACGCAAGGCAAGGCACGGTCAGGCGAGGCAAGGCTAATGCACGACAACGCAAGGCTAGGCAGTGCTCGGCAAGGCAAGGAAAGAGTAACGGAAGGAAAGAAAGGCAAGGGAAAGCAAGGGAAGGCAAGGGTAACGGAAGGAACGGCACGGTAAGGGGAAACAAGGCTAAGGCACGACAACGCAGGACTAGGCAATGCACGGCAAGGCAAGGAAAGGGTAACGCAAGGCAAGGCACGGTCAGGCGAGGCAAGGCTAAGGCAGGACAACGCAAGGCTAGGCAATGCATGGAAGGCAAGCAAAGAGTAACGGAAGGCAAGGAAGGCAAGGGAAGGCAAAGGTAAAGGAAGGAACGGCACGGTAAGCGGAAACAAGGCTAAGGCACGACAACGCACGGCTACGCAGTACACGGCTAGGCAAGGAAAGGGAAGGAAAGGAAGGCAAGGCAAAGTAAGGCAAGGCACGTGTAACGGAAGAAACTGCACAGCAAGGGGAAACAAGGCTAAGGCAAGACAAGGCACGGCTAGGCAGTGCACGGCAAGGCAAGGAAAGGGTAACGCAAGGCAAGGTACGGTGAGGCAAGGGAAGGCTAATGCACGACAACGCAAGGCTAGGCAGTGCACAGCTAGGCAAGGAAAGAGTAACGGAAGGAAAGGAAGGCAAGGCAAAGAAAGGCAAGGCAAGTGTAAAGGAAGGAACGGCACAGCAAGGGGAAACAAGGCTAAGGCACGACAACGCACGGCTAGGCAGTGCACGGCTAGGCAAGGAAAGAGTAACGGAAGGAGAGGAAGGCAAGGCAAAGCAAGGCAAGGCAAGTGTAACAAAAGGCAAGGCACGGCAAGGGGAAACAAGGGTAAGGCACGGCAACGCACGGCTAGGCAATGCACGGCCAAGCAAGGAAAGGGTAACGCAAGGCAAGGCACGGTGAGGAAAGGCAAGGCTAATGCACGACAATGCAGGGCTAGGCAATGCACGGCAAGGTAAGGAAAGCATAACGCAAGGCAAGGCACGGTCAGGCGAGGCAAGGCTAATGCACGACAACGCAAGGCTAGGCAGTGCTCGGCAAGGCAAGGAAAGAGTAACGGAAGGAAAGAAAGGCAAGGGAAAGCAAGGGAAGGCAAGGGTAACGGAAGGAACGGCACGGTAAGGGGAAACAAGGCTAAGGCACGACAACGCAGGATTAGGCAATGCACGGCAAGGCAAGGAAAGGGTAACGCAAGGCAAGGCACGGTCCGGCGAGGCAAGGCTAAGGCAGGACAACGCAAGGCTAGGCAATGCACGGAAGGCAAGCAAAGAGTAACGGAAGGCAAGGAAGGCAAGGGAAGGCAAAGGTAAAGGAAGGAACGGCACGGTAAGCGGAAACAAGGCTAAGGCACGACAACTCAGGACTAGGCAATGGAAGGCAAGGCAAGGAAAGGGTAACGCAAGGCAAGGCACGGTCAGGCGAGGCAAGGCTAATGCACGACAACGCAAGGCTAGGCAATGCACGGCTAGGCAAGGAAAGAGTAACGGAAGGAAAGGAAGGCAAGGGAATGAAAGGCAAGGCAAGTGTAACGGAAGGAACGGCACAGCAAGGGGAAACAAGGCTAAGGCACGACAACGCACGGCTAGGCAGTGCACGGCTAGGCAAGGAAAGAGTAACGGAAGGAAAGAAAGGCAAGGGAAAGCAAGGGAAGGCAAAGCTAACGGAAGGAACGGCACGGTACGGGGAAACAAGGCTAAGGCACGACAACGCAGGACTAGGCAATGCACGGCAAGGCAAAGAAAGGGTAACGCAAGGCAAGGCACGGTCAGGCGACGCAAGGCTAAGGCACGACAACGCAAGGCTCGCAATGCACGGAAGGTAAGTAAAGAGTAACGGAAGGCAAGGAAGGCAAGGGAAAGCAAGGGTAGGCAAGGGCAACGGACGGAACGGCACGTTAAGGGGAAACAAGCCTAAGGCACGACAACGCAGGACTAGGCAATGCACGGCAAGGCAAGGAAAGGGTAACGCAAGGCAAGGCACGGTCAGGCGAGGCAACGCTAATGCACGAAAAAGCACGGCTAGGCAATGCACGGCAAGGCAAGGAAAGGGTAACGCAAGGCAAGGCACGGTCAGGCGAGGCAAGGCTAATGCACGACAACGCAAGGCTAGGCAATGCACGGCAAGGCAAGGAAAGGGTAACGCAAGGCAATGCACGGTCAGGCGAGGCAAGGCTAATGCACGACAACGCAAGGCTAGGCAGTGCTCGGCAAGGCAAGGAAAGAGTAACGGAAGGAAAGAAAGGCAAGGGAAAGCAAGGGAAGGCAAGGGTAACGGAAGGAACGGCACGGTAAGGGGAAACAACGCTAAGGCAGGACAACGCAGGACTAGGCAATGCACGGCAAGGCAAAGAAAGGGTAACGCAAGCAAGGCAAGTTCAGGCGAGGCAAGGCTGCACGGTCAGGCGAGGCAAGGCTAATGCACGACAACGCAAGGCTAGGCAGTGCTCGGCTAGGCAAGGAAAGAGTAACGGAAGGAGAGGAAGGCAAGGCAAAGCAAGGCAAGGCAAGTGTAACAAAAGGCAAGGCACGGCAAGGGGAAACAAGGGCAAGGCACGGCAACGCACGGCTAGGCAATGCACGGCCAAGCAAGGAAAGGGTAACGCAAGGCAAGGCACGGTGAGGAAAGGCAAGGCTAATGCACGACAATGCAGGGCTAGGCAATGCACGGCAAGGCAAGGAAAGCATAACGCAAGGCAAGGCACGGTCAGGCGAGGCAAGGCTAATACACGACAACGCAAGGCTAGGCAGTGCTCGGCAAGGCAAGGAAAGAGTAACGGAAGGAAAGAAAGGCAAGGGAAAGCAAGGGAAGGCAAGGGTAACGGAAGGAACGGCACGGTAAGGGGAAACAAGTCTAAGGCACGACAACGCAGGACTAGGCAATGCACGGCAAGGCAAGGAAAGGGTAACGCAAGGCAAGGCACGGTCAGGCGAGGCAAGGCTAAGGCAGGACAACGCAAGGCTAGGCAATGCACGGAAGGCAAGCAAAGAGTAACGGAAGGCAAGGAAGGCAAGGGAAGGCAAAGGTAAAGGAAGGAACGGCACGGTAAGCGGAAACAAGGCTAAGGCACGACAACGCACGGCTAGGCAGTGCACGGCTAGGCAAGGAAAGGGAAGGAAAGGAAGGCAAGGCAAAGTAAGGGTAAGGCAAGGTAACGGAAGAAACGGCACGGCAAGGGGAAACAAGGCTAAGGCACGACAACGCACGGCTAGGCAATGCACGGCAAGGCAAGGAAAGGGTAACGCAAGGCAAGGCACGGTCAGGCGAGGCAAGGCTAATGCACGACAACGCAAGGCTAGGCAATGCACGGCTAGGCAAGGAAAGAGTAACGGAAGGAAAGGAAGGCAAAGCAATGCAAGGCAAGGCAAGTGTAACAAAAGGCACGGCACGGCAAGGGGAAACAAGGGTAAGGCACGACAACGCAAGGCTAGGCAGTGCACGGCAAGGCAAGGAAAGGGTAACGCAAGGCAAGGTACGGTGAGGCAAGGGAAGGCTAATGCACGACAACGCAAGGCTAGGCAGGGCACAGCTAGGCAAGGAAAGAGTAACGGAAGGAAAGGAAGGCAAGGCAAAGAAAGGCAAGGCAAGTGTAACGGAAGGAACGGCACAGCAAGGGGAAACAAGGCTAAGGCACGACAACGCACGGCTAGGCAGTGCACGGCTAGGCAAGGAAAGAGTAACGGAAGGAAAGAAAGGCAAGGGAAAGCAAGGGAAGGCAAGGTTAACGGAAGGAACGGCACGGTACGGGGAAACAAGGCTAAGGCACGACAACGCAGGACTAGGCAATGCACGGCAAGGCAAAGAAAGGGTAACGCAAGGCAAGGCACGGTCAGGCGACGCAAGGCTAAGGCACGACAACGCAAGGCTAGGCAATGCACGGAAGGTAAGTAAAGAGTAACGGAAGGCAAGGAAGGCAAGGGAAAGCAAGGGTAGGCAAGGGCAACGGACGGAACGGCACGTTAAGGGGAAACAAGCCTAAGGCACGACAACGCAGGACTAGGCAATGCACGGCAAGGCAAGGAAAGGGTAACGCAAGGCAAGGCACGGTCAGGCGAGGCAACGCTAATGCACGAAAAAGCATGGCTAGGCAATGCACGGCAAGGCAAGGAAAGGGTAACGCAAGGCAAGGCACGGTCAGGCGAGGCAAGGCTAATGCACGACAACGCAAGGCTAGGCAATGCACGATAAGGCAAGGAAAGAGTAACGCAAGGCAATGCACGGTCAGGCGAGGCAAGGCTAAGGCACGACAACGCAAGGCTAGGCAGTGCTCGGCAAGGCAAGGAAAGAGTAACGGAAGGAAAGAAAGGCAAGGGAAAGCAAGGGAAGGCAAGGGTAACGGAAGGAACGGCACGGTAAGGGGAAACAAGGCTAAGGCACGACAACGCAGGACTAGGCAATGCACGGCAAGTCAAAGAAAGCGTAACGCAAGGCAAGGCACGTTCAGGCGAGGCAAGGCTAATGCACGACAACGCAAGGCTAGGCAATGCACGGCTAGGCAAGGAAAGAGTAACGGAAGGAGAGGAAGGCAAGGCAAAGCAAGGCAAGGCAAGTGTAACAAAAGGCAAGGCACGGCAAGGGGAAACAAGGGTAAGGCACGGCAACGCACGGCTAGGCAATGCACGGCCAAGCAAGGAAAGGGTAACGCAAGGCAAGGCACGGTGAGGAAAGGCAAGGCTAATGCACGACAATGCAGGGCTAGGCAATGCACGGCAAGGTAAGGAAAGCATAACGCAAGGCAAGGCACGGTCAGGCGAGGCAAGGCTAATGCACGACAACGCAAGGCTAGGCAGTGCTCGGCAAGGCAAGGAAAGAGTAACGGAAGGCAAGGAAGGCAAGGGAAAGCAAGGGAAGGCAAGGGTAACGGAAGGAAAGACACGGCAAGGGGAAACAAGGCTAAGGCACGACAACGCACGATTAGGCAATGCACGGCAAGGCAAGGAAAGGGTAACGAGAGGCAAGGCACGGTCAGGCGAGGCAAGGCTAAGGCAGGACAACGCAAGGCTAGGCAATGCACGGAAGGCAAGCAAAGAGTAACGGAAGGGAAGGAAGGCAAGGGAAGGCAAAGGTAAAGGAAGGAACGGCACGGAAAGGGGAAACAAGGCTAAGGCACGGCAACGCACGGCTAGGCAATGCAAGGCAAGGCAAGGAAAGGGTAACGCAAGGCAAGGCACGGTCAAGCGAGGCAAGGCTACTGCACGACAACGCAAGGCTAGGCAATGCACGGCTAGGCAAGGAAAGAGTAACGGAAGGAAAGGAAGGCAAGGCAAAGAAAGGCAAGGCAAGTGTAACGGAAGGAACGGCACAGCAAGGGGAAACAAGGCTAAGGCACGACAACGCACGGCTAGGCAGTGCACGGCTAGGCAAGGAAAGAGTAACGGAAGGAAAGAAAGGCAAGGGAAAGCAAGGGAAGGCAAGGCTAACGGAAGGAACGGCACGGTACGGGGAAACAAGGCTAAGGCACGACAACGCAGGACTAGGCAATGCACGGCAAGGCAAAGAAAGGGTAACGCAAGGCAAGGCACGGTCAGGCGACGCAAGGCTAAGGCACGACAACGCAAGGCTAGGCAATGCACGGAAGGTAAGTAAAGAGTAACGGAAGGCAAGGAAGGCAAGGGAAAGCAAGGGTAGGCAAGGGCAACGGACGGAACGGCACATTAAGGGGAAACAAGCCTAAGGCACGACAACGAAGGACTAGGCAATGCACGGCAAGGCAAGGAAAGGGTAACGCAAGGCAATGCACGGTCAGGCGAGGCAAGGCTAATGCACGACAACGCAAGGCTAGGCAGTGCTCGGCAAGGCAAGGAAAGTGTAACGGAAGGAAAGAAAGGCAAGTGAAAGCAAGGGAAGGCAAGGGTAACGGAAGCAACGGCACGGTAAGGGGAAACAAGGCTAAAGCACGACAACGCAGGACTAGGCAATGCACGGCAAGGCAAAGAAAGGGTAACGCAAGGCAAGGCACGGTCAGGCGAGGCAAGGCTAATGCACGACAACGCAAGGCTAGGCAATGCACGGCTAGGCAAGGAAAGAGTAACGGAAGGAGAGGAAGGCAAGGCAAAGCAAGGCAAGGCAAGTGTAACAAAAGGCAAGGCACGGCAAGGGGAAACAAGGGTAAGGCACGGCAACGCACGTCTAGGCAATGCACGGCCAAGCAAGGAAAGGGTAACGCAAGGCAAGGCACGGTGAGGAAAGGCAAGGCTAATGCACGACAATGCAGGGCTAGGCAATGCACGGCAAGGCAAGGAAAGCATAACGCAAGGCAAGGCACGGTCAGGCGAGGCAAGGCTAATGCACGACAACGCAAGGCTAGGCAGTGCTCGGCAAGGCAAGGAAAGAGTAACGGAAGGAAAGAAAGGCAAGGGAAAGCAAGGGAAGGCAAGGGTAACGGAAGGAACGGCACGGTAAGGGGAAACAAGGCTAAGGCACGACAACGCAGGACTAGGCAATGCACGGCAAGGCAAAGAAAAGGTAACGCAAGGCAAGGCACGGTCAGGCGAGGCAAGGCTAATGCACGACAACGCAAGGCTAGGCAATGCACGGCTAGGCAAGGAAAGAGTAACGGAAGGAAAGGAAGGCAAGGCAAAGAAAGGCAAGGCAAGTGTAACGGAAGGAACGGCACAGCAAGGGGAAACAAGGCTAAGGCACGACAACGCACGGCTAGGCAGTGCACGGCTAGGCAAGGAAAGAGTAACGGAAGGAAAGAAAGGCAAGGGAAAGCAAGGGAAGGCAAGGCTAACGGAAGGAACGGCACGGTACGGGGAAACAAGCCTAAGGCACGACAACGCAGGACTAGGCAATGCACGGCAAGGCAAGGAAAGGGTAACGCAAGGCAAGGCACGGTCAGGCGACGCAAGGCTAAGGCACGACAACGCAAGGCTAGGCAATGCACGGAAGGTAAGTAAAGAGTAACGGAAGGAGAGGAAGGCAAGGCAAAGCAAGGCAAGGCAAGTGTAACAAAAGGCACGGCACGGCAAGGGGAAACAAGGGTAAGGCACGACAACGCAAGGCTAGGCAGTGCACGGCAAGGCAAGGAAAGGGTAACGCAAGGCAAGGTACGGTGAGGCAAGGGAAGGCTAATGCACGACAACGCAAGGCTAAGCAGTGCAAGGCTAGGCAAGGAAAGAGTAACGGAAGGAAAGGAAGGCAAGGCAAAGAAAGGCAAGGCAAGTGTAACGGAAGGAACGGCACAGCAAGGGGAAACAAGGCTAAGGCACGACAACGCACGGCTAGGCAGTGCACGGCTAGGCAAGGAAAGAGTAACGGAAGGAAAGAAAGGCAAGGGAAAGCAAGGGAAGGCAAGGCTAACGGAAGGAACGGCACGGTAAGCGGAAACAAGCCTAAGGCACGACAACGCAGGACTAGGCAATGCACGGCAAGGCAAAGAAAGGGTAAAGGAAGGCAAGGCACGGTCAGGCGACGCAAGGCTAAGGCACGACAACGCAAGGCTAGGCAATGCACGGAAGGTAAGTAAAGAGTAACGGAAGGCAAGGAAGGCAAGGGAAAGCAAGGGTAGGCAAGGGCAACGGACGGAACGGCACGTTAAGGGGAAACAAGCCTAAGGCACGACAACGCAGGACTAGGCAATGCACGGCAAGGCAAGGAAAGGGATACGCAAGGCAAGGCACGGTCAGGCGAGGCAACGCTAATGCACGAAAAAGCACTTCTAGGCAATGCACGGCAAGGCAAGGAAAGGGTAACGCAAGGCAAGGCACGGTCAGGCGAGGCAAGGCTAATGCACGACAACGCAAGGCTAGGCAATGCACGGCAAGGCAAGGAAAGGGTAACGCAAGGCAATGCACGGTCAGGCGAGGGAAGGCTAATGCACGACAACGCAAGGCTAGGCAGTGCTCGGCAAGGCAAGGAAAGAGTAACGGAAGGAAAGAAAGGCAAGGGAAAGAAAAGGAAGGCAAGGGTAACGGAAGGAACGGCACGGTAAGGGGAAACAAGGCTAAGGCACGACAACGCAGGACTAGGCAATGCACGGCAAGGCAAAGAAAGGGTAACGGAAGGAGAGGAAGGCAAGGCAAAGCAAGCCAAGGCAAGTGTAACAAAAGGCAAGGCACGGCAAGGGGAAACAAAGGTAAGGCACGGCAACGCACGGCTAGGCAATGCACGGCCAAGCAAGGAAAGGGTAACGCAAGGCAAGGCACGGTGAGGAAAGGCAAGGCTAATGCACGACAATGCAGGGCTAGGCAATGCATGGCAAGGCAAGGAAAGCATAACGCAAGGCAAGGCACGGTCAGGCGAGGCAAGGCTAATGCACGACAACGCAAGGCTAGGCAGTGCTCGGCAAGGCAAGGAAAGAGTAACGGAAGGAAAGAAAGGCAAGGGAAAGCAAGGGAAGGCAAGGGTAACGGAAGGAACGGCACGGTAAGGGGAAACAAGGCTAAGGCACGACAACGCAGGACTAGGCAATGCACGGCAAGGCAAGGAAAGGGTAACGCAAGGCAAGGCACGGTCAGGCGAGGCAAGGCTAAGGCAGGACAACGCAAGGCTAGGCAATGCATGGAAGGCAAGCAAAGAGTAACGGAAGGCAAGGAAGGCAAGGGAAGGCAAAGGTAAAGGAAGGAACGGCACGGTAAGGCGGAAACAAGGCTAAGGCACGACAACGCACGGCTACGCAGTGCACGGCTAGGCAAGGAAAGGGAAGGAAAGGAAGGCAAGGCAAAGTAAGGCAAGGCACGTGTAACGGAAGAAACTGCACAGCAAGGGGAAACAAGGCTAAGGCAAGACAAGGCACGGCTAGGCAGTGCACGGCAAGGCAAGGAAAGGGTAACGCAAGGCAAGGTACGGTGAGGCAAGGGAAGGCTAATGCACGACAACGCAAGGCTAGGCAGTGCACAGCTAGGCAAGGAAAGAGTAACGGAAGGAAAGGAAGGCAAGGCAAAGAAAGGCAAGGCAAGTGTAAAGGAAGGAACGGCACAGCAAGGGGAAACAAGGCTAAGGCACGACAACGCACGGCTAGGCAGTGCACGGCTAGGCAAGGAAAGAGTAACGGAAGGAGAGGAAGGCAAGGCAAAGCAAGGCAAGGCAAGTGTAACAAAAGGCAAGGCACGGCAAGGGGAAACAAGGGTAAGGCACGGCAACGCACGGCTAGGCAATGCACGGCCAAGCAAGGAAAGGGTAACGCAAGGCAAGGCACGGTGAGGAAAGGCAAGGCTAATGCACGACAATACAGGGCTAGGCAATGCACGGCAAGGTAAGGAAAGCATAACGCAAGGCAAGGCACGGTCAGGCGAGGCAAGGCTAATGCACGACAACGCAAGGCTAGGCAGTGCTCGGCAAGGCAAGGAAAGAGTAACGGAAGGAAAGAAAGGCAAGGGAAAGCAAGGGAAGGCAAGGGTAACGGAAGGAACGGCACGGTAAGGGGAAACAAGGCTAAGGCACGACAACGCAGGATTAGGCAATGCACGGCAAGGCAAGGAAAGGGTAACGCAAGGCAAGGCACGGTCCGGCGAGGCAAGGCTAAGGCAGGACAACGCAAGGCTAGGCAATGCACGGAAGGCAAGCAAAGAGTAACGGAAGGCAAGGAAGGCAAGGGAAGGCAAAGGTAAAGGAAGGAACGGCACGGTAAGCGGAAACAAGGCTAAGGCACGACAACTCAGGACTAGGCAATGGAAGGCAAGGCAAGGAAAGGGTAACGCAAGGCAAGGCACGGTCAGGCGAGGCAAGGCTAATGCACGACAACGCAAGGCTAGGCAATGCACGGCTAGGCAAGGAAAGAGTAACGGAAGGAAAGGAAGGCAAGGGAAAGAAAGGCAAGGCAAGTGTAACGGAAGGAACGGCACAGCAAGGGGAAACAAGGCTAAGGCACGACAACGCACGGCTAGGCAGTGCACGGCTAGGCAAGGAAAGAGTAACGGAAGGAAAGAAAGGCAAGGGAAAGCAAGGGAAGGCAAAGCTAACGGAAGGAACGGCACGGTACGGGGAAACAAGGCTAAGGCACGACAACGCAGGACTAGGCAATGCACGGCAAGGCAAAGAAAGGGTAACGCAAGGCAAGGCACGGTCAGGCGACGCAAGGCTAAGGCACGACAACGCAAGGCTCGCAATGCACGGAAGGTAAGTAAAGAGTAACGGAAGGCAAGGAAGGCAAGGGAAAGCAAGGGTAGGCAAGGGCAACGGACGGAACGGCACGTTAAGGGGAAACAAGCCTAAGGCACGACAACGCAGGACTAGGCAATGCACGGCAAGGCAAGGAAAGGGTAACGCAAGGCAAGGCACGGTCAGGCGAGGCAACGCTAATGCACGAAAAAGCACGGCTAGGCAATGCACGGCAAGGCAAGGAAAGGGTAACGCAAGGCAAGGCACGGTCAGGCGAGGCAAGGCTAATGCACGACAACGCAAGGCTAGGCAATGCACGGCAAGGCAAGGAAAGGGTAACGCAAGGCAATGCACGGTCAGGCGAGGCAAGGCTAATGCACGACAACGCAAGGCTAGGCAGTGCTCGGCAAGGCAAGGAAAGAGTAACGGAAGGAAAGAAAGGCAAGGGAAAGCAAGGGAAGGCAAGGGTAACGGAAGGAACGGCACGGTAAGGGGAAACAACGCTAAGGCAGGACAACGCAGGACTAGGCAATGCACGGCAAGGCAAAGAAAGGGTAACGCAAGGCAAGGCAAGGTCAGGCGAGGCAAGGCTAATGCACGACAACGCAAGGCTAGGCAATGCACGGCTAGGCAAGGAAAGAGTAACGGAAGGAGAGGAAGGCAAGGCAAAGCAAGGCAAGGCAAGTGTAACAAAAGGCAAGGCACGGCAAGGGGAAACAAGGGTAAGGCACGGCAACGCACGGCTAGGCAATGCACGGCCAAGCAAGGAAAGGGTAACGCAAGGCAAGGCACGGTGAGGAAAGGCAAGGCTAATGCACGACAATGCAGGGCTAGGCAATGCACGGCAAGGCAAGGAAAGCATAACGCAAGGCAAGGCACGGTCAGGCGAGGCAAGGCTAATACACGACAACGCAAGGCTAGGCAGTGCTCGGCAAGGCAAGGAAAGAGTAACGGAAGGAAAGAAAGGAAAGGGAAAGCAAGGGAAGGCAAGGGTAACGGAAGGAACGGCACGGTAAGGGGAAACAAGTCTAAGGCACGACAACGCAGGACTAGGCAATGCACGGCAAGGCAAGGAAAGGGTAACGCAAGGCAAGGCACGGTCAGGCGAGGCAAGGCTAAGGCAGGACAACGCAAGGCTAGGCAATGCACGGAAGGCAAGCAAAGAGTAACGGAAGGCAAGGAAGGCAAGGGAAGGCAAAGGTAAAGGAAGGAACGGCACGGTAAGCGGAAACAAGGCTAAGGCACGACAACGCACGGCTAGGCAGTGCACGGCTAGGCAAGGAAAGGGAAGGAAAGGAAGGCAAGGCAAAGTAAGGCAAGGCACGTGTAACGGAAGAAACGGCACAGCAAGGGGAAACAAGGCTAAGGCAAGACAACGCACGGCTAGGCAATGCACGGCAAGGGAAGGAAAGGGTAACGCAAGGCAAGGCACGGTCAGGCGAGGCAAGGCTAATGCACGACAACGCAAGGCTAGGCAATGCACGGCTAGGCAAGGAAAGAGTAACGGAAGGAAAGGAAGGCAAAGCAATGCAAGGCAAGGCAAGTGTAACAAAAGGCACGGCACGGCAAGGGGAAACAAGGGTAAGGCACGACAACGCAAGGCTAGGCAGTGCACGGCAAGGCAAGGAAAGGGTAACGCAAGGCAAGGTACGGTGAGGCAAGGGAAGGCTAATGCACGACAACGCAAGGCTAGGCAGGGCACAGCTAGGCAAGGAAAGAGTAACGGAAGGAAAGGAAGGCAAGGCAAAGAAAGGCAAGGCAAGTGTAACGGAAGGAACGGCACAGCAAGGGGAAACAAGGCTAAGGCACGACAACGCACGGCTAGGCAGTGCACGGCTAGGCAAGGAAAGAGTAACGGAAGGAAAGAAAGGCAAGGGAAAGCAAGGGAAGGCAAGGCTAACGGAAGGAACGGCACGGGACGGGGAAACAAGGCTAAGGCACGACAACGCAGGACTAGGCAATGCACGGCAAGGCAAAGAAAGGGTAACGCAAGGCAAGGCACGGTCAGGCGACGCAAGGCTAAGGCACGACAACGCAAGGCTAGGCAATGCACGGAAGGTAAGTAAAGAGTAACGGAAGGCAAGGAAGGCAAGGGAAAGCAAGGGTAGGCAAGGGCAACGGACGGAACGGCACGTTAAGGGGAAACAAGCCTAAGGCACGACAACGCAGGACTAGGCAATGCACGGCAAGGCAAGGAAAGGGTAACGCAAGGCAAGGCACGGTCAGGCGAGGCAACGCTAATGCACGAAAAAGCATGGCTAGGCAATGCACGGCAAGGCAAGGAAAGGGTAACGCAAGGCAAGGCACGGTCAGGCGAGGCAAGGCTAATGCACGACAACGCAAGGCTAGGCAATGCACGATAAGGCAAGGAAAGAGTAACGCAAGGCAATGCACGGTCAGGCGAGGCAAGGCTAAGGCACGACAACGCAAGGCTAGGCAGTGCTCGGCAAGGCAAGGAAAGAGTAACGGAAGGAAAGAAAGGCAAGGGAAAGCAAGGGAAGGCAAGGGTAACGGAAGGAACGGCACGGTAAGGGGAAACAAGGCTAAGGCACGACAACGCAGGACTAGGCAATGCACGGCAAGTCAAAGAAAGCGTAACGCAAGGCAAGGCACGTTCAGGCGAGGCAAGGCTAATGCACGACAACGCAAGGCTAGGCAATGCACGGCTAGGCAAGGAAAGAGTAACGGAAGGAGAGGAAGGCAAGGCAAAGCAAGGCAAGGCAAGTGTAACAAAAGGCAAGGCACGGCAAGGGGAAACAAGGGTAAGGCACGGCAACGCACGGCTAGGCAATGCACGGCCAAGCAAGGAAAGGGTAACGCAAGGCAAGGCACGGTGAGGAAAGGCAAGGCTAATGCACGACAATGCAGGGCTAGGCAATGCACGGCAAGGTAAGGAAAGCATAACGCAAGGCAAGGCACGGTCAGGCGAGGCAAGGCTAATGCACGACAACGCAAGGCTAGGCAGTGCTCGGCAAGGCAAGGAAAGAGTAACGGAAGGAAAGAAAGGCAAGGGAAAGCAAGGGAAGGCAAGGGTAACGGAAGGAACGGCACGGTAAGGGGAAACAAGGCTAAGGCACGACAACGCAGGATTAGGCAATGCACGGCAAGGCAAGGAAAGGGTAACGCAAGGCAAGGCACGGTCAGGCGAGGCAAGGCTAATGCACGACAACGCAAGGCTAGGCAATGCACGGAAGGTAAGTAAAGAGTAACGGAAGGGAAGGAAGGCAAGGGAAGGCAAAGGTAAAGGAAGGAACGGCACGGTAAGCGGAAACAAGGCTAAGGCACGACAACTCAGGACTAGGCAATGCAAGGCAAGGCAAGGAAAGGGTAACGCAAGGCAAGGCACGGTCAAGCGAGGCAAGGCTACTGCACGACAACGCAAGGCTAGGCAATGCACGGCTAGGCAAGGAAAGAGTAACGGAAGGAAAGGAAGGCAAGGCAAAGAAAGGCAAGGCAAGTGTAACGGAAGGAACGGCACAGCAAGGGGAAACAAGGCTAAGGCACGACAACGCACGGCTAGGCAGTGCACGGCTAGGCAAGGAAAGAGTAACGGAAGGAAAGAAAGGCAAGGGAAAGCAAGGGAAGGCAAGGCTAACGGAAGGAACGGCACGGTACGGGGAAACAAGGCTAAGGCACGACAACGCAGGACTAGGCAATGCACGGCAAGGCAAAGAAAGGGTAACGCAAGGCAAGGCACGGTCAGGCGACGCAAGGCTAAGGCACGACAACGCAAGGCTAGGCAATGCACGGAAGGTAAGTAAAGAGTAACGGAAGGCAAGGAAGGCAAGGGAAAGCAAGGGTAGGCAACGGCAACGGACGGAACGGCACATTAAGGGGAAACAAGCCTAAGGCACGACAACGAAGGACTAGGCAATGCACGGCAAGGCAAGGAAAGGGTAACGCAAGGCAATGCACGGTCAGGCGAGGCAAGGCTAATGCACGACAACGCAAGGCTAGGCAGTGCTCGGCAAGGCAAGGAAAGAGTAACGGAAGGAAAGAAAGGCAAGTGAAAGCAAGGGAAGGCAAGGGTAACGGAAGCAACGGCACGGTAAGGGGAAACAAGGCTAAAGCACGACAACGCAGGACTAGGCAATGCACGGCAAGGCAAAGAAAGGGTAACGCAAGGCAAGGCACGGTCAGGCGAGGCAAGGCTAATGCACGACAACGCAAGGCTAGGCAATGCACGGCTAGGCAAGGAAAGAGTAACGGAAGGAGAGGAAGGCAAGGCAAAGCAAGGCAAGGCAAGTGTAACAAAAGGCAAGGCACGGCAAGGGGAAACAAGGGTAAGGCACGGCAACGCACGTCTAGGCAATGCACGGCCAAGCAAGGAAAGGGTAACGCAAGGCAAGGCACGGTGAGGAAAGGCAAGGCTAATGCACGACAATGCAGGGCTAGGCAATGCACGGCAAGGCAAGGAAAGCATAACGCAAGGCAAGGCACGGTCAGGCGAGGCAAGGCTAATGCACGACAACGCAAGGCTAGGCAGTGCTCGGCAAGGCAAGGAAAGAGTAACGGAAGGAAAGAAAGGCAAGGGAAAGGAAGGGAAGGCAAGGGTAACGGAAGGAACGGCACGGTAAGGGGAAACAAGGCTAAGGCACGACAACGCAGGACTAGGCAATGCACGGCAAGGCAAAGAAAAGGTAACGCAAGGCAAGGCACGGTCAGGCGAGGCAAGGCTAATGCACGACAACGCAAGGCTAGGCAATGCACGGCTAGGCAAGGAAAGAGTAACGGAAGGAGAGGAAGGCAAGGCAAAGCAAGGCAAGGCAAGTGTAACAAAAGGCAAGGCACGGCAAGGGGAAACAAGGGTAAGGCACGGCAACGCACGGCTAGGCAATGCACGGCCAAGCAAGGAAAGGGTAACGCAAGGCAAGGTACGGTCAGGCGAGCCAAGGCTAAGGCACGACAACGCAAGTCTAGGCAGTGCACGGCTAGGCAAGGAAAGAGTAACGGAGGGAAAGGAAGGCAAGGCAAAGTAAGGCAAGGCAAGTGTAACGGAAGAAACGGCACAGCAAGGGGAAACAAGGCTAAGGCAAGACAACGCACGGCTAGGCAATGCACGGCAAGGGAAGGAAAGGGTAACGCAAGGCAAGGCACGGTCAGGCGAGGCAAGGCTAATGCACGACAACGCAAGGCTAGGCAATTCACGGCTAGGCAAGGAAAGAGTAACGGAAGGAAAGGAAGGCAAAGCAAAGCAAGGCAAGGCAAGTGCAACAAAAGGCACGGCACGGCAAGGGGAAACAAGGGTAAGGCACGACAGCGCAAGGCTAGGCAGTGCACGGCAAGGCAAGGAAAGGGTAACGCAAGGCAAGGTACGGTGAGGCAAGGGAAGGCTAATGCACGACAACGCAAGGCTAAGCAGTGCACGGCTAGGCAAGGAAAGAGTAACGGAAGGAAAGGAAGGCAAGGCAAAGAAAGGCAAGGCAAATGTAACGGAAGGAACGGCACAGCAAGGGGAAACAAGGCTAAGGCACGACAACGCACGGCTAGGCAGTGCACGGCTAGGCAAGGAAAGAGTAACGGAAGGAAAGAAAGGCAAGGGAAAGAAAGGGAAGGCAAGGCTAACGGAAGGAACGGCACGGTACGGGGAAACAAGGCTAAGGCACGACAACGCAGGACTAGGCAATGCACGGCAAGGCAAAGAAAGGGTAAAGGAAGGCAAGGCACGGTCAGGCGACGCAAGGCTAAGGCACGACAACGCAAGGCTAGGCAATGCACGGAAGGTAAGTAAAGAGTAACGGAAGGCAAGGAAGGCAAGGGAAAGCAAGGGTAGGCAAGGGCAACGGACGGAACGGCACGTTAAGGGGAAACAAGCCTAAGGCACGACAACGCAGGACTAGGCAATGCACGGCAAGGCAAGGAAAGGGTAACGCAAGGCAAGGCACGGTCAGGCGAGGCAACGCTAATGCACGAAAAAGCACGGCTAGGCAATGCACGGCAAGGCAAGGAAAGGGTAACGCAAGGCAAGGCACGGTCAGGCGAGGCAAGGCTAATGCACGACAACGCAAGGCTAGGCAATGCACGGCAAGGCAAGGAAAGGGTAACGCAAGGCAATGCACGGTCAGGCGAGGCAAGGCTAATGCACGACAACGCAAGGCTAGGCAGTGCTCGGCAAGGCAAGGAAAGAGTAACGGAAGGAAAGAAAGGCAAGGGAAAGCAAGGGAAGGCAAGGCTAACGGAAGGAACGGCACGGTACGGGGAAACAAGGCTAAGGCACGACAACGCAGGACTAGGCAATGCACGGCAAGGCAAAGAAAGGGTAACGGAAGGAGAGGAAGGCAAGGCAAAGCAAGCCAAGGCAAGTGTAACAAAAGGCAAGGCACGGCAAGGGGAAACAAAGGTAAGGCACGGCAACGCACGGCTAGGCAATGCACGGCCAAGCAAGGAAAGGGTAACGCAAGGCAAGGCACGGTGAGGAAAGGCAAGGCTAATGCACGACAATGCAGGGCTAGGCAATGCACGGCAAGGCAAGGAAAGGGTAACGCAAGGCAAGGCACGGTCAGGCGAGGCAAGGCTAATGCACGACAACGCAAGGCTAGGCAATGCTCGGCAAGGCAAGGAAAGAGTAACGCAAGGCAATGCACGGTCAGGCGAGGCAAGGCTAATGCACGACAACGCAAGGCTAGGCAGTGCTCGGCAAGGCAAGGAAAGAGTAACGGAAGGAAAGAAAGGCAAGGGAAAGCAAGGGAAGGCAAGGGTAACGGAAGGAACGGCACGGTAAGGGGAAACAAGGCTAAGGCACGACAACGCAGGACTAGGCAATGCACGGCAAGGCAAAGAAAGCGTAACGCAAGGCAAGGCACGTTCAGGCGAGGCAAGGCTAATGCACGACAACGCAAGGCTAGGCAGTGCACGGCTAGGCAAGGAAAGAGTAACGGAAGGAGAGGAAGGCAAGGCAAAGCAAGGCAAGGCAAGTGTAACAAAAGGCAAGGCACGGCAAGGGGAAACAAGGGTAAGGCACGGCAACGCACGGCTAGGCAATGCACGGCCAAGCAAGGAAAGGGTAACGCAAGGCAAGGCACGGTGAGGAAAGGCAAGGCTAATGCACGACAATGCAGGGCTAGGCAATGCACGGCAAGGTAAGGAAAGCATAACGCAAGGCAAGGCACGGTCAGGCGAGGCAAGGCTAATGCACGACAACGCAAGGCTAGGCAGTGCTCGGCAAGGCAAGGAAAGAGTAACGGAAGGAAAGAAAGGCAAGGGAAAGCAAGGGAAGGCAAGGGTAACGGAAGGAACGGCACGGTAAGCGGAAACAAGGCTAAGGCACGACAACGCAGGGCTAGGCAATGCACGGCAAGGCAAGGAAGGCAAGGAAAGGGTAACGAAGGCAAGGCACGGTCAGGCGAGGCAAGGCTAAGGCACGACAACGCAAGGCTAGGCAATGCACGGAAGGCAAGCAAAGAGTAACGGAAGGCAAGGAAGGCAAGGGAAGGCAAAGGTAAAGGAAGGAACGGCACGGTAAGCGGAAACAAGGCTAAGGCACGACAACTCAGGACTAGGCAATGCAAGGCAAGGCAAGGAAAGGGTAACGCAAGGCAAGGCACGGTCAAGCGAGGCAAGGCTACTGCACGACAACGCAAGGCTAGGCAATGCACGGCTAGGCAAGGAAAGAGTAACGGAAGGAAAGGAAGGCAAGGCAAAGAAAGGCAAGGCAAGTGTAACGGAAGGAACGGCACAGCAAGGGGAAACAAGGCTAAGGCACGACAACGCACGGCTAGGCAGTGCACGGCTAGGCAAGGAAAGAGTAACGGAAGGAAAGAAAGGCAAGGGAAAGCAAGGGAAGGCAAGGCTAACGGAAGGAACGGCACGGTACGGGGAAACAAGGCTAAGGCACGACAACGCAGGACTAGGCAATGCACGGCAAGGCAAAGAAAGGGTAACGCAAGGCAAGGCACGGTCAGGCGACGCAAGGCTAAGGCACGACAACGCAAGGCTAGGCAGTGCTCGGCAAGGCAAGGAAAGAGTAACGGAAGGAAAGAAAGGCAAGGGAAAGCAAGGGAAGGCAAGGGTAACGGAAGCAACGGCACGGTAAGGGGAAACAAGGCTAAGGCACGACAACGCAGGACTAGGCAATGCACGGCAAGGCAAAGAAAGGGTAACGCAAGGCAAGGCACGGTCAGGCGAGGCAAGGCTAATGCACGACAACGCAAGGCTAGGCAATGCACGGCTAGGCAAGGAAAGGGTAACGGAAGGAGAGGAAGGCAAGGCAAAGCAAGGCAAGGCAAGTGTAACAAAAGGCAAGGCACGGCAAGGGGAAACAAGGGTAAGGCACGGCAACGCACGGCTAGGCAATGCACGGCCAAGCAAGGAAAGGGTAACGCAAGGCAAGGTACGGTCAGGCGAGCCAAGGCTAAGGCACGACAACGCAAGTCTAGGCAGTGCACGGCTAGGCAAGGAAAGAGTAACGGAGGGAAAGGAAGGCAAGGCAAAGTAAGGCAAGGCAAGTGTAACGGAAGAAACGGCACAGCAAGGGGAAACAAGGCTAAGGCAAGACAACGCACGGCTAGGCAATGCACGGCAAGGGAAGGAAAGGGTAACGCAAGGCAAGGCACGGTCAGGCGAGGCAAGGCTAATGCACGACAACGCAGGGCTAGGCAATGCACGGCTAGGCAAGGAAAGAGTAACGGAAGGAAAGGAAGGCAAAGCAAAGCAAGGCAAGGCAAGTGTAACAAAAGGCACGGCACGGCAAGGGGAAACAAGGGTAAGGCACGACAACGCAAGGCTAGGCAGTGCACGGCAAGGCAAGGAAAGGGTAACGCAAGGCAAGGTACGGTGAGGCAAGGGAAGGCTAATGCACGACAACGCAAGGCTAAGCAATGCACGGCTAGGCAAGGAAAGAGTAACGGAAGGAAAGGAAGGCAAGGCAAAGAAAGGCAAGGCAAGTGTAACGGAAGGAACGGCACAGCAGGGGGAAACAAGGCTAAGGCAAGACAACGCACGGCTAGGCAATGCACGGCAAGGCAAGGAAAGAGTAACGGAAGGAAAGAAAGGCAAGGGAAAGCAAGGGAAGGCAAGGCTAACGGAAGGAACGGCATGGTACGGGGAAACAAGGCTAAGGCACGACAACGCAGGACTAGGCAATGCACGGCAAGGCAAAGAAAGGGTAAAGGAAGGCAAGGCACGGTAAGGCGACGCAAGGCTAAGGCACGACAACGCAAGGCTAGGCAATGCACGGAAGGTAAGTAAAGAGTAACGGAAGGCAAGGAAGGCAAGGGAAAGCAAGGGTAGGCAAGGGCAACGGACGGAACGGCACGTTAAGGGGAAACAAGCCTAAGGCACGACAACGCAGGACTAGGCAATGCACGGCAAGGCAAGGAAAGGGTAACGCAAGGCAAGGCACGGTCAGGCGAGGCAACGCTAATGCACGAAAAAGCACGGCTAGGCAATGCACGGCAAGGCAAGGAAAGGGTAACGCAAGGCAAGGCACGGTCAGGCGAGGCAAGGCTAATGCACGACAACGCACGGCTAGGCAATGCACGGCAAGGCAAGGAAAGGGTAACGCAACGCAATGCACGGTCAGGCGAGGGAAGGCTAATGCACGACAACGCAAGGCTAGGCAGTGCTCGGCAAGGCAAGGAAAGAGTAACGGAAGGAAAGAAAGGCAAGGGAAAGCAAAGGAAGGCAAGGGTAACGGAAGGAACGGCACGGTAAGGGGAAACAAGGCTAAGGCACGACAACGCAGGACTAGGCAATGCACGGCAAGGCAAAGAAAGGGTAACGGAAGGAGAGGAAGGCAAGGCAAAGCAAGCCAAGGCAAGTGTAACAAAAGGCAAGGCACGGCAAGGGGAAACAAAGGTAAGGCACGGCAACGCACGGCTAGGCAATGCACGGCCAAGCAAGGAAAGCGTAACGCAAGGCAAGGCACGGTGAGGAAAGGCAAGGCTAATGCACGACAATGCAGGGCTAGGCAATGCACGGCAAGGCAAGGAAAAGATAACGCAAAGCAAGGCACGGTCAGGCGAGGCAAGGCTAATGCACGACAACGCAAGGCTAGGCAGTGCTCGGCAAGGCAAGGAAAGAGTAAGGGAAGGAAAGAAAGGCAAGGGAAAGCAAGGGAAGGCAAGGGTAACGGAAGGAACGGCACGGTAAGGGGAAACAAGGCTAAGGCACGACAACGCAGGACTAGGCAATGCACGGCAAGGCAAGGAAAGGGTAACGCAAGGCAAGGCACGGTCAGGCGAGGCAAGGCTAAGGCAGGACAACGCAAGGCTAGGCAATGCACGGAAGGCAAGCAAAGAGTAACGGAAGGCAAGGAAGGCAAGGGAAGGCAAAGGTAAAGGAAGGAACGGCACGGTAAGCGGAAACAAGGCTAAGGCACGACAACGCACGGCTAGGCAGTGCACGGCTAGGCAAGGAAAGGGAAGGAAAGGAAGGCAAGGCAAAGTAAGGCAAGGCACGTGTAACGGAAGAAACGGCACAGCAAGGGGAAACAAGGCTAAGGCAAGACAACGCACGGCTAGGCAATGCACGGCAAGGGAAGGAAAGGGTAACGCAAGGCAAGGCACGGTCAGGCGAGGCAAGGCTAATGCACGACAACGCAAGGCTAGGCAATGCACGGCTAGGCAAGGAAAGAGTAACGGAAGGAAAGGAAGGCAAAGCAATGCAAGGCAGGCAAGTGTAACAAAAGGCACGGCACGGCAAGGGGAAACAAGGGTAAGGCACGACAACGCAAGGCTAGGCAGTGCACGGCAAGGCAAGGAAAGGGTAACGCAAGGCAAGGTACGGTGAGGCAAGGGAAGGCTAATGCACGACAACGCAAGGCTAGGCAGGGCACAGCTAGGCAAGGAAAGAGTAACGGAAGGAAAGGAAGGCAAGGCAAAGAAAGGCAAGGCAAGTGTAACGGAAGGAACGGCACAGCAAGGGGAAACAAGGCTAAGGCACGACAACGCACGGCTAGGCAGTGCACGGCAAGGCAAGGAAAGAGTAACGGAAGGAAAGAAAGGCAAGGGAAAGCAAGGGAAGGCAAGGGTAACGGAAGGAACGGCACGGTAAGGGGAAACAAGGCTAAGGCACGACAACGCAGGACTAGGCAATGCACGGGAAGGCAAAGAAAGGGTAACGCAAGGCAAGGCACGGTCAGGCGAGGCAAGGCTAATGCACGACAACGCAAGGCTAGGCAATGCACGGAAGGCAAGGAAAGAGTAACGGAAGGCAAGGAAGGCAAGGGAAAGCAAGGGTAGGCAAGGGTAACGGACGGAACGGCACGTTAAGGGGAAACAAGCCTAAGGCACGAGAACGCAGGACTAGGCAATGCACGGCAAGGCAAGGAAAGGGTAACGCAAGGCACGGCACGGTGAGGAAAGGCAAGGCTAATGCACGACAACGCAAGGCTAGGCAATGCACGGCAAGGCAAGGAAAGGGTAACGCAAGGCAAGGCACGGTCAGGCGAGGCAAGGCTAATGCACGACAACGCAAGGCTAGGCAATGCACGGCAAGGCAAGGAAAGAGTAACGCAAGGCAATGCACGGTCAGGCGAGGCAAGGCTAAGGCACGACAACGCAAGGCTAGGCAATGCTCGGCAAGGCAAGGAAAGAGTAACGGAAGGAAAGAAAGGCAAGGGAAAGCAAGGGAAGGCAAGGGTAACGGAAGGAACGGCACGGTAAGGGGAAACAAGGCTAAGGCACGACAACGCAGGACTAGGCAATGCACGGCAAGGCAAGGAAAGCGTAACGCAAGGCAAGGCACGTTCAGGCGAGGCAAGGCTAATGCACGACAACGCAAGGCTAGGCAATGCACGGCTAGGCAAGGAAAGAGTAACGGAAGGAGAGGAAGGCAAGGCAAAGCAAGGCAAGGCAAGTGTAACAAAAGGCAAGGCACGGCAAGGGGAAACAAGGGTAAGGCACGGCAACGCACGGCTAGGCAATGCACGGCCAAGCAAGGAAAGGGTAACGCAAGGCAAGGCACGGTGAGGAAAGGCAAGGCTAATGCACGACAATGCAGGGCTAGGCAATGCACGGCAAGGTAAGGAAAGCATAACGCAAGGCAAGGCACGGTCAGGCGAGGCAAGGCTAATGCACGACAACGCAAGGCTAGGCAGTGCTCGGCAAGGCAAGGAAAGAGTAACGGAAGGAAAGAAAGGCAAGGGAAAGCAAGGGAAGGCAAGGGTAACGGACGGAACGGCACGGTAAGGGGAAACAAGGCTAAGGCACGACAACGCAGGATTAGGCAATGCACGGCAAGGCAAGGAAAGGGTAACGAGAGTCAAGGCACGGTCAGGCGAGGCAAGGCTAAGGCAGGACAACGCAAGGCTAGGCAATGCACGGAAGGCAAGCAAAGAGTAACGGAAGGCAAGGAAGGCAAGGGAAGGCAAAGGTAAAGGAAGGAACGGCACGGTAAGCGGAAACAAGGCTAAGGCACGACAACTCAGGACTAGGCAATGCAAGGCAAGGCAAGGAAAGGGTAACGCAAGGCAAGGCACGGTCAAGCGAGGCAAGGCTACTGCACGACAACGCAAGGCTAGGCAATGCACGGCTAGGCAAGGAAAGAGTAACGGAAGGAAAGGAAGGCAAGGCAAAGAAAGGCAAGGCAAGTGTAACGGAAGGAACGGCACAGCAAGGGGAAACAAGGCTAAGGCACGACAACGCACGGCTAGGCAGTGCACGGCTAGGCAAGGAAAGAGTAACGGAAGGCAAGGAAGGCTAGGGAAAGCAGGGGAAGGCAAGGGTAACGGAAGGAACGGCACGGTAAGGGGAAACAAGGCTAAGGCACGACAACGCAGGACTAGGCAATGCACGGCAAGGCAAAGAAAGGGTAACGCAAGGCAAGGCACGGTCAGGCGACGCAAGGCTAAGGCACGACAACGCAAGGCTAGGCAATGCACGGAAGGCAAGGAAAGAGGAACGGAAGGCAAGGAAGGCAAGGGAAAGCAATGGTAGGCAAGGGTAACAGACGGAACGGCACGTTAAGGGGAAACAAGCCTAAGGCACGACAACGCAGGACTAGGCAATGCACGGCAAGGCAAGGAAAGGGTAACGCAAGGCAATGCACGGTCAGGCGAGGCAAGGCTAATGCAGGACAAGGCAAGGCAAGGCAGTGCTCGGCAAGGCAAGGAAAGAGTAACGGAAGGAAAGAAAGGCAAGGGAAAGCAAGGGAAGGCAAGGGTAACGGAAGCAACGGCACGGTAAGGGGAAACAAGGCTAAAGCACGACAACGCAGGACTAGGCAATGCACGGCAAGGCAAAGAAAGGGTAACGCAAGGCAAGGCACGGTCAGGCGAGGCAAGGCTAATGCACGACAACGCAAGGCTAGGCAATGCACGGCTAGGCAAGGAAAGAGTAACGGAAGGAGAGGAAGGCAAGGCAAAGCAAGGCAAGGCAAGTGTAACAAAAGGCAAGGCACGGCTAGGGGAAACAAGGGTAAGGCACGGCAACGCACGGCTAGGCAATGCACGGCCAAACAAGGAAAGGGTAACGCAAGGCAAGGCACGGTGAGGAAAGGCAAGGCTAATGCACGACAATGCAGGGCTAGGCAATGCACGGCAAGGCAAGGAAAGCATAACGCAAGGCAAGGCACGGTCAGGCGAGGCAAGGCTAATGCACGACAAGGCAAGGCTAGGCAGTGCTCGGCAAGGCAAGGAAAGAGTAACGGAAGGAAAGAAAGGCAAGGGAAAGCAAGGGAAGGCAAGGGTAACGGAAGGAACGGCACGGTAAGGGGAAACAAGGCTAAGGCACGACAACGCAGGACTAGGCAATGCACGGCAAGGCAAAGAAAGGGTAACGCAAGGCAAGGCACGGTCAGGCGAGGCAAGGCTAATGCACGACAACGCAAGGCTAGGCAATGCACGGCTAGGCAAGGAAAGGGTAACGGAAGGAGAGGAAGGCAAGGCAAAGCAAGGCAAGGCAAGTGTAACTAAAGGCAAGGCACGGCAAGGGGAAACAAGGGTAAGGCACGGCAACGCACGGCTAGGCAATGCACGGCCAAGCAAGGAAAGGGTAACGCAAGGCAAGGTACGGTCAGGCGAGCCAAGGCTAAGGCACGACAACGCAAGTCTAGGCAGTGCACGGCTAGGCAAGGAAAGAGTAACGGAGGGAAAGGAAGGCAAGGCAAAGTAAGGCAAGGCAAGTGTAACGGAAGAAACGGCACAGCAACGGGAAACAAGGCTAAGGCAAGACAACGCACGGCTAGGCAATGCACGGCAAGGGAAGGAAAGGGTAACGCAAGGCAAGGCACGGTCAGGCGAGGCAAGGCTAATGCACGACAACGCAAGGCTAGGCAATTCACGGCTAGGCAAGGAAAGAGTAACGGAAGGAAAGGAAGGCAAAGCAAAGCAAGGCAAGGCAAGTGCAACAAAAGGCACGGCACGGCAAGGGGAAACAAGGGTAAGGCACGACAGCGCAAGGCTAGGCAGTGCACGGCAAGGCAAGGAAAGGGTAACGCAAGGCAAGGCACTGTCAGGCGAGGCAAGGCTAAGGCACGACAACGCAAGGCTAGACAGTGCACGGCTAGGCAAGGAAAGAGTAACGGAAGGAAAGGAAGGCAAGGCAAAGAAAGGCAAGGCAAGTGTAACGGAAGGAACGGCACAGCAAGGGGAAACAAGGCTAAGGCACGACAACGCACGGCTAGGCAGTGCACGGCTAGGCAAGGAAAGAGTAACGGAAGGAAAGAAAGGCAAGGGAAAGAAAGGGAAGGCAAGGCTAACGGAAGGAACGGCACGGTACGGGGAAACAAGGCTAAGGCACGACAACGCAGGACTAGGCAATGCACGGCAAGGCAAAGAAAGGGTAAAGGAAGGCAAGGCACGGTCAGGCGACGCAAGGCTAAGGCACGACAACGCAAGGCTAGGCAATGCACGGAAGGTAAGTAAAGAGTAACGGAAGGCAAGGAAGGCAAGGGAAAGCAAGGGTAGGCAAGGGCAACGGACGGAACGGCACGTTAAGGGGAAACAAGCCTAAGGCACGACAACGCAGGACTAGGCAATGCACGGCAAGGCAAGGAAAGGGTAAAGCAAGGCAAGGCACGGTCAGGCGAGGCAACGCTAATGCACGAAAAAGCACGGCTAGGCAATGCACGGCAAGGCAAGGAAAGGGTAACGCAAGGCAAGGCACGGTCAGGCGAGGCAAGGCTAATGCACGACAACGCAAGGCTAGGCAATGCACGGCAAGGCAAGGAAAGGGTAACGCAAGGCAATGCACGGTCAGGCGAGGGAAGGCTAATGCACGACAACGCAAGGCTAGGCAGTGCTCGGCAAGGCAAGGAAAGAGTAACGGAAGGAAAGAAAGGCAAGGGAAAGCAAAGGAAGGCAAGGGTAACGGAAGGAACGGCACGGTAAGGGGAAACAAGGCTAAGGCACGACAACGCAGGACTAGGCAATGCACGGCAAGGCAAAGAAAGGGTAACGGAAGGAGAGGAAGGCAAGGCAAAGCAAGCCAAGGCAAGTGTAACAAAAGGCAAGGCACGGCAAGGGGAAACAAAGGTAAGGCACGGCAACGCACGGCTAGGCAATGCACGGCCAAGCAAGGAAAGCGTAACGCAAGGCAAGGCACGGTGAGGAAAGGCAAGGCTAATGCACGACAATGCAGGGCTAGGCAATGCACGGCAAGGCAAGGAAAAGATAACGCAAAGCAAGGCACGGTCAGGCGAGGAAAGGCTAATGCACGACAACGCAAGGCTAGGCAATGCACGGCAAGGCAAGGAAAGAGTAACGCAAGGCAATGCACGGTCAGGCGAGGCAAGGCTAAGGCACGACAACGCAAGGCTAGGCAGTGCTCGGCAAGGCAAGGAAAGAGTAACGGAAGGAAAGAAAGGCAAGGGAAAATAAGGGAAGGCAAGGGTAACGGAAGGAACGGCACGGTAAGGGGAAACAAGGCTAAGGCACGACAACGCAGGACTAGGCAATGCACGGCAAGGCAAAGAAAGCGTAACGCAAGGCAAGGCACGTTCAGGCGAGGCAAGGCTAATGCACGACAACGCAAGGCTAGGCAATGCACGGCTAGGCAAGGAAAGAGTAACGGAAGGAGAGGAAGGCAAGGCAAAGCAAGGCAAGGCAAGTGTAACAAAAGGCAAGGCACGGCAAGGGGAAACAAGGGTAAGGCACGGCAACGCACGGCTAGGCAATGCACGGCCAAGCAAGGAAAGGGTAACGCAAGGCAAGGCACGGTGAGGAAAGGCAAGGCTAATGCACGACAATGCAGGGCTAGGCAATGCACGGCAAGGTAAGGAAAGCATAACGCAAGGCAAGGCACGGTCAGGCGAGGCAAGGCTAATGCACGACAACGGAAGGCTAGGCAGTGCTCGGCAAGGCAAGGAAAGAGTAACGGAAGGAAAGAAAGGCAAGGGAAAGCAAGGGAAGGCAAGGGTAACGGAAGGAACGGCACGGTAAGGGGAAACAAGGCTAAGGCACGACAACGCAGGATTAGGCAATGCACGGCAAGGCAAGGAAAGGGTAACGAGAGGCAAGGCACGGTCAGGCGAGGCAAGGCTAAGGCAGGACAACGCAAGGCTAGGCAATGCACGGAAGGCAAGCAAAGAGTAACGGAAGGCAAGGAAGGCAAGGGAAGGCAAAGGTAAAGGAAGGAACGGCACGGTAAGCGGAAACAAGGCTAAGGCACGACAACTCAGGACTAGGCAATGCAAGGCAAGGCAAGGAAAGGGTAACGCAAGGCAAGGCACGGTCAAGCGAGGCAAGGCTACTGCACGACAACGCAAGGCTAGGCAATGCACGGCTAGGCAAGGAAAGAGTAACGGAAGGAAAGGAAGGCAAGGCAAAGAAAGGCAAGGCAAGTGTAACGGAAGGAACGGCACAGCAAGGGGAAACAAGGCTAAGGCACGACAACGCACGGCTAGGCAGTGCACGGCTAGGCAAGGAAAGAGTAACGGAAGGAAAGAAAGGCAAGGGAAAGCAAGGGAAGGCAAGGCTAACGGAAGGAACGGCACGGTACGGGGAAACAAGGCTAAGGCACGACAACGCAGGACTAGGCAATGCACGGCAAGGCAAAGAAAGGGTAACGCAAGGCAAGGCACGGTCAGGCGACGCAAGGCTAAGGCACGACAACGCAAGGCTAGGCAGTGCTCGGCAAGGCAAGGAAAGAGTAACGGAAGGAAAGAAAGGCAAGGGAAAGCAAGGGAAGGCAAGGGTAACGGAAGCAACGGCACGGTAAGGGGAAACAAGGCTAAGGCACGACAACGCAGGACTAGGCAATGCACGGCAAGGCAAGGAAAGGGTAACGCAAGGCAAGGCACGGTCAGGCGAGGCAAGGCTAATGCACGACAACGCAAGGCTAGGCAATGCACGGCTAGGCAAGGAAAGAGTAACGGAAGGAAAGGAAGGCAAAGCAAAGCAAGGCAAGGCAAGTGCAACAAAAGGCACGGCACGGCAAGGGGAAACAAGGGTAAGGCACGACAACGCAAGGCTAGGCAGTGCACGGCAAGGCAAGGAAAGGGTAACGCAAGGCAAGGTACGGTGAGGCAAGGGAAGGCTAATGCACGACAACGCAAGGCTAGGCAGTGCACGGCTAGGCAAGGAAAGAGTAACGGAAGGAAAGGAAGGCAAGGCAAAGAAAGGCAAGGCAAGTGTAACGGAAGGAACGGCACAGCAAGGGGAAACAAGGCTAAGGCACGACAACGCACGGCTAGGCAGTGCACGGCTAGGCAAGGAAAGAGTAACGGAAGGAAAGAAAGGCAAGGGAAAGAAAGGGAAGGCAAGGCTAACGGAAGGAACGGCATGGTACGGGGAAACAAGGCTAAGGCACGACAACGCAGGACTAGGCAATGCACGGCAAGGCAAAGAAAGGGTAAAGGAAGGCAAGGCACGGTCAGGCGACGCAAGGCTAAGGCACGACAACGCAAGGCTAGGCAATGCACGGAAGGTAAGTAAAGAGTAACGGAAGGCAAGGAAGGCAAGGGAAAGCAAGGGTAGGCAAGGGCAACGGACGGAACGGCACGTTAAGGGGAAACAAGCCTAAGGCACGACAACGCAGGACTAGGCAATGCACGGCAAGGCAAGGAAAGGGTAACGCAAGGCAAGGCACGGTCAGGCGAGGCAACGCTAATGCACGAAAAAGCACGGCTAGGCAATGCACGGCAAGGCAAGGAAAGGGTAACGCAAGGCAAGGCACTGTCAGGCGAGGGAAGGCTAATGCACGACAACGCAAGGCTAGGCAGTGCACGGCAAGGCAAGGAAAGAGTAACGGAAGGAAAGGAAGGCAAGGGAAAGCAAGGGAAGGCAAGGGTAACGGAAGGAACGGCACGGTAAGGGGAAACAAGGCTAAGGCACGACAACGCAGGACTAGGCAATGCACGGCAAGGCAAGGAAAGGGTAAGCAAGGAGAGGAAGGCAAGGCAAAGCAAGCTAAGGCAAGTGTAACAAAAGGCAAGGCACGGCAAGGGGAAACAAAGGTAAGGCACGGCAACGCACGTCTAGGCAATGCACGGCCAAGCAAGGAAAGGGTAACGCAAGGCAAGGCACGGTGAGGAAAGGCAAGGCTAATGCACGACAATGCAGGGCTAGGCAATGCACGGCAAGGCAAGGAAAGCATAACGCAAGGCAAGGCACGGTCAGGCGAGGCAAGGCTAATGCACGACAAGGCAAGGCTAGGCAGTGCTCGGCAAGGCAAGGAAAGAGTAACGGAAGGAAAGAAAGGCAAGGGAAAGCAAGGGAAGGCAAGGGTAACGGAAGGAACGGCACGGTAAGGGGAAACAAGGCTAAGGCACGACAACGCAGGACTAGGCAATGCACGGCAAGGCAAAGAAAGGGTAACGCAAGGCAAGGCACGGTCAGGCGAGGCAAGGCTAATGCACGACAACGCAAGGCTAGGCAATGCACGGCTAGGCAAGGAAAGGGTAACGGAAGGAGAGGAAGGCAAGGCAAAGCAAGGCAAGGCAAGTGTAACAAAAGGCAAGGCACGGCAAGGGGAAACAAGGCTAAGGCACGGCAACGCACGGCTAGGCAATGCACGGCCAAGCAAGGAAAGGGTAACGCAAGGCAAGGTACGGTCAGGCGAGCCAAGGCTAAGGCACGACAACGCAAGTCTAGGCAGTGCACGGCTAGGCAAGGAAAGAGTAACGGAGGGAAAGGAAGGCAAGGCAAAGTAAGGCAAGGCAAGTGTAACGGAAGAAACGGCACAGCAAGGGGAAACAAGGCTAAGGCAAGACAACGCACGGCTAGGCAATGCACGGCAAGGGAAGGAAAGGGTAACGCAAGGCAAGGCACGGTCAGGCGAGGCAAGGCTAATGCACGACAACGCAAGGCTAGGCAATTCACGGCTAGGCAAGGAAAGAGTAACGGAAGGAAAGGAAGGCAAAGCAAAGCAAGGCAAGGCAAGTGCAACAAAAGGCACGGCACGGCAAGGGGAAACAAGGGTAAGGCACGACAGCGCAAGGCTAGGCAGTGCACGGCAAGGCAAGGAAAGGGTAACGCAAGGCAAGGTACGGTGAGGCAAGGGAAGGCTAATGCACGACAACGCAAGGCTAAGCAGTGCACGGCTAGGCAAGGAAAGAGTAACGGAATGAAAGGAAGGCAAGGCAAAGAAAGGCAAGGCAAGTGTAACGGAAGGAACGGCACAGCAAGGGGAAACAAGGCTAAGGCACGACAACGCACGGCTAGGCAGTGCACGGCTAGGCAAGGAAAGAGTAACGGAAGGAAAGAAAGGCAAGGGAAAGAAAGGGAAGGCAAGGCTAACGGAAGGAACGGCACGGTACGGGGAAACAAGGCTAAGGCACGACAACGCAGGACTAGGCAATGCACGGCAAGGCAAAGAAAGGGTAAAGGAAGGCAAGGCACGGTCAGGCGACGCAAGGCTAAGGCACGACAACGCAAGGCTAGGCAATGCACGGAAGGTAAGTAAAGAGTAACGGAAGGCAAGGAAGGCAAGGGAAAGCAAGGGTAGGCAAGGGCAACGGACGGAACGGCACGTTAAGGGGAAACAAGCCTAAGGCACGACAACGCAGGACTAGGCAATGCACGGCAAGGCAAGGAAAGGGTAAAGCAAGGCAAGGCACGGTCAGGCGAGGCAACGCTAATGCACGAAAAAGCACGGCTAGGCAATGCACGGCAAGGCAAGGAAAGGGTAACGCAAGGCAAGGCACGGTCAGGCGAGGCAAGGCTAATGCACGACAACGCAAGGCTAGGCAATGCACGGCAAGGCAAGGAAAGGGTAACGCAAGGCAATGCACGGTCAGGCGAGGGAAGGCTAATGCACGACAACGCAAGGCTAGGCAGTGCTCGGCAAGGCAAGGAAAGAGTAACGGAAGGAAAGAAAGGCAAGGGAAAGCAAAGGAAGGCAAGGGTAACGGAAGGAACGGCACGGTAAGGGGAAACAAGGCTAAGGCACGACAACGCAGGACTAGGCAATGCACGGCAAGGCAAAGAAAGGGTAACGGAAGGAGAGGAAGGCAAGGCAAAGCAAGCCAAGGCAAGTGTAACAAAAGGCAAGGCACGGCAAGGGGAAACAAAGGTAAGGCACGGCAACGCACGGCTAGGCAATGCACGGCCAAGCAAGGAAAGCGTAACGCAAGGCAAGGCACGGTGAGGAAAGGCAAGGCTAATGCACGACAATGCAGGGCTAGGCAATGCACGGCAAGGCAAGGAAAAGATAACGCAAAGCAAGGCACGGTCAGGCGAGGAAAGGCTAATGCACGACAACGCAAGGCTAGGCAATGCACGGCAAGGCAAGGAAAGAGTAACGCAAGGCAATGCACGGTCAGGCGAGGCAAGGCTAAGGCACGACAACGCAAGGCTAGGCAGTGCTCGGCAAGGCAAGGAAAGAGTAACGGAAGGAAAGAAAGGCAAGGGAAAATAAGGGAAGGCAAGGGTAACGGAAGGAACGGCACGGTAAGGGGAAACAAGGCTAAGGCACGACAACGCAGGACTAGGCAATGCACGGCAAGGCAAAGAAAGCGTAACGCAAGGCAAGGCACGTTCAGGCGAGGCAAGGCTAATGCACGACAACGCAAGGCTAGGCAATGCACGGCTAGGCAAGGAAAGAGTAACGGAAGGAGAGGAAGGCAAGGCAAAGCAAGGCAAGGCAAGTGTAACAAAAGGCAAGGCACGGCAAGGGGAAACAAGGGTAAGGCACGGCAACGCACGGCTAGGCAATGCACGGCCAAGCAAGGAAAGGGTAACGCAAGGCAAGGCACGGTGAGGAAAGGCAAGGCTAATGCACGACAATGCAGGGCTAGGCAATGCACGGCAAGGTAAGGAAAGCATAACGCAAGGCAAGGCACGGTCAGGCGAGGCAAGGCTAATGCACGACAACGGAAGGCTAGGCAGTGCTCGGCAAGGCAAGGAAAGAGTAACGGAAGGAAAGAAAGGCAAGGGAAAGCAAGGGAAGGCAAGGGTAACGGAAGGAACGGCACGGTAAGGGGAAACAAGGCTAAGGCACGACAACGCAGGATTAGGCAATGCACGGCAAGGCAAGGAAAGGGTAACGAGAGGCAAGGCACGGTCAGGCGAGGCAAGGCTAAGGCAGGACAACGCAAGGCTAGGCAATGCACGGAAGGCAAGCAAAGAGTAACGGAAGGCAAGGAAGGCAAGGGAAGGCAAAGGTAAAGGAAGGAACGGCACGGTAAGCGGAAACAAGGCTAAGGCACGACAACTCAGGACTAGGCAATGCAAGGCAAGGCAAGGAAAGGGTAACGCAAGGCAAGGCACGGTCAAGCGAGGCAAGGCTACTGCACGACAACGCAAGGCTAGGCAATGCACGGCTAGGCAAGGAAAGAGTAACGGAAGGAAAGGAAGGCAAGGCAAAGAAAGGCAAGGCAAGTGTAACGGAAGGAACGGCACAGCAAGGGGAAACAAGGCTAAGGCACGACAACGCACGGCTAGGCAGTGCACGGCTAGGCAAGGAAAGAGTAACGGAAGGAAAGAAAGGCAAGGGAAAGCAAGGGAAGGCAAGGCTAACGGAAGGAACGGCACGGAACGGGGAAACAAGGCTAAGGCACGACAACGCAGGACTAGGCAATGCACGGCAAGGCAAAGAAAGGGTAACGCAAGGCAAGGCACGGTCAGGCGACGCAAGGCTAAGGCACGACAACGCAAGGCTAGGCAGTGCTCGGCAAGGCAAGGAAAGAGTAACGGAAGGAAAGAAAGGCAAGGGAAAGCAAGGGAAGGCAAGGGTAACGGAAGCAACGGCACGGTAAGGGGAAACAAGGCTAAGGCACGACAACGCAGGACTAGGCAATGCACGGCAAGGCAAAGAAAGGGTAACGCAAGGCAAGGCACGGTCAGGCGAGGCAAGGCTAATGCACGACAACGCAAGGCTAGGCAATGCACGGCTAGGCAAGGAAAGGGTAACGGAAGGAGAGGAAGGCAAGGCAAAGCAAGGCAAGGCAAGTGTAACAAAAGGCAAGGCACGGCAAGGGGAAACAAGGGTAAGGCACGGCAACGCACGGCTAGGCAATGCACGGCCAAGCAAGGAAAGGGTAACGCAAGGCAAGGTACGGTCAGGCGAGCCAAGGCTAAGGCACGACAACGCAAGTCTAGGCAGTGCACGGCTAGGCAAGGAAAGAGTAACGGAAGGAAAGGAAGGCAAGGCAAAGTAAGGCAAGGCAAGTGTAACGGAAGAAACGGCACAGCAAGGGGAAACAAGGCTAAGGCAAGACAACGCACGGCTAGGCAATGCACGGCAAGGGAAGGAAAGGGTAACGCAAGGCAAGGCACGGTCAGGCGAGGCAAGGCTAATGCACGACAACGCAAGGCTAGGCAATTCACGGCTAGGCAAGGAAAGAGTAACGGAAGGAAAGGAAGGCAAAGCAAAGCAAGGCAAGGCAAGTGCAACAAAAGGCACGGCACGGCAAGGGGAAACAAGGGTAAGGCACGACAGCGCAAGGCTAGGCAGTGCACGGCAAGGCAAGGAAAGGGTAACGCAAGGCAAGGTACGGTGAGGCAAGGGAAGGCTAATGCACGACAACGCAAGGCTAAGCAGTGCACGGCTAGGCAAGGAAAGAGTAACGGAAGGAAAGGAAGGCAAGGCAAAGAAAGGCAAGGCAAGTGTAACGGAAGGAACGGCACAGCAAGGGGAAACAAGGCTAAGGCACGACAACGCACGGCTAGGCAGTGCACGGCTAGGCAAGGAACGAGTAACGGAAGGAAAGAAAGGCAAGGGAAAGAAAGGGAAGGCAAGGCTAACGGAAGGAACGGCATGGTACGGGGAAACAAGGCTAAGGCACGACAACGCAGGACTAGGCAATGCACGGCAAGGCAAAGAAAGGGTAAAGGAAGGCAAGGCACGGTCAGGCGACGCAAGGCTAAGGCACGACAACGCAAGGCTAGGCAATGCACGGAAGGTAAGTAAAGAGTAACGGAAGGCAAGGAAGGCAAGGGAAAGCAAGGGTAGGCAAGGGCAACGGACGGAACGGCACGTTAAGGGGAAACAAGCCTAAGGCACGACAACGCAGGACTAGGCAATGCACGGCAAGGCAAGGAAAGGGTAACGCAAGGCAAGGCACGGTCAGGCGAGGCAACGCTAATGCACGAAAAAGCACGGCTAGGCAATGCACGGCAAGGCAAGGAAAGGGTAACGCAAGGCAATGCACGGTCAGGCGAGGGAAGGCTAATGCACGACAACGCAAGGCTAGGCAGTGCTCGGCAAGGCAAGGAAAGAGTAACGGAAGGAAAGAAAGGCAAGGGAAAGCAAAGGAAGGCAAGGGTAACGGAAGGAACGGCACGGTAAGGGGAAACAAGGCTAAGGCACGACAACGCAGGACTAGGCAATGCACGGCAAGGCAAAGAAAGGGTAACGGAAGGAGAGGAAGGCAAGGCAAAGCAAGCTAAGGCAAGTGTAACAAAAGGCAAGGCACGGCAAGGGGAAACAAAGGTAAGGCACGGCAACGCACGTCTAGGCAATGCACGGCCAAGCAAGGAAAGGGTAACGCAAGGCAAGGCACGGTGAGGAAAGGCAAGGCTAATGCACGACAATGCAGGGCTAGGCAATGCACGGCAAGGCAAGGAAAGCATAACGCAAGGCAAGGCACGGTCAGGCGAGGCAAGGCTAATGCACGACAACGCAAGGCTAGGCAGTGCTCGGCAAGGCAAGGAAAGAGTAACGGAAGGAAAGAAAGGCAAGGGAAAGCAAGGGAAGGCAAGGGTAACGGAAGGAACGGCACGGTAAGGGGAAACAAGGCTAAGGCACGACAACGCAGGACTAGGCAATGCACGGCAAGGCAAAGAAAGGGTAACGCAAGGCAAGGCACGGTCAGGCGAGGCAAGGCTAATGCACGACAACGCAAGGCTAGGCAATGCACGGCTAGGCAAGGAAAGGGTAACGGAAGGAGAGGAAGGCAAGGCAAAGCAAGGCAAGGCAAGTGTAACAAAAGGCAAGGCACGGCAAGGGGAAACAAGGGTAAGGCACGGCAACGCACGGCTAGGCAATGCACGGCCAAGCAAGGAAAGGGTAACGCAAGGCAAGGTACGGTCAGGCGAGCCAAGGCTAAGGCACGACAACGCAAGTCTAGGCAGTGCACGGCTAGGCAAGGAAAGAGTAACGGAGGGAAAGGAAGGCAAGGCAAAGTAAGGCAAGGCAAGTGTAACGGAAGAAACGGCACAGCAAGGGGAAACAAGGCTAAGGCAAGACAACGCACGGCTAGGCAATGCACGGCAAGGGAAGGAAAGGGTAACGCAAGGCAAGGCACGGTCAGGCGAGGCAAGGCTAATGCACGACAACGCAAGGCTAGGCAATTCACGGCTAGGCAAGGAAAGAGTAACGGAAGGAAAGGAAGGCAAAGCAAAGCAAGGCAAGGCAAGTGCAACAAAAGGCACGGCACGGCAAGGGGAAACAAGGGTAAGGCACGACAGCGCAAGGCTAGGCAGTGCACGGCAAGGCAAGGAAAGGGTAACGCAAGGCAAGGTACGGTGAGGCAAGGGAAGGCTAATGCACGACAACGCAAGGCTAAGCAGTGCACGGCTAGGCAAGGAAAGAGTAACGGAAGGAAAGGAAGGCAAGGCAAAGAAAGGCAAGGCAAGTGTAACGGAAGGAACGGCACAGCAAGGGGAAACAAGGCTAAGGCACGACAACGCACGGCTAGGCAGTGCACGGCTAGGCAAGGAAAGAGTAACGGAAGGAAAGAAAGGCAAGGGAAAGAAAGGGAAGGCAAGGCTAACGGAAGGAACGGCACGGTACGGGGAAACAAGGCTAAGGCACGACAACGCAGGACTAGGCAATGCACGGCAAGGCAAAGAAAGGGTAAAGGAAGGCAAGGCACGGTCAGGCGACGCAAGGCTAAGGCACGACAACGCAAGGCTAGGCAATGCACGGAAGGTAAGTAAAGAGTAACGGAAGGCAAGGAAGGCAAGGGAAAGCAAGGGTAGGCAAGGGCAACGGACGGAACGGCACGTTAAGGGGAAACAAGCCTAAGGCACGACAACGCAGGACTAGGCAATGCACGGCAAGGCAAGGAAAGGGTAAAGCAAGGCAAGGCACGGTCAGGCGAGGCAACGCTAATGCACGAAAAAGCACGGCTAGGCAATGCACGGCAAGGCAAGGAAAGGGTAACGCAAGGCAAGGCACGGTCAGGCGAGGCAAGGCTAATGCACGACAACGCAAGGCTAGGCAATGCACGGCAAGGCAAGGAAAGGGTAACGCAAGGCAATGCACGGTCAGGCGAGGCAAGGCTAAGGCACGACAACGCAAGGCTAGGCAGTGCTCGGCAAGGCAAGGAAAGAGTAACGGAAGGAAAGAAAGGCAAGGGAAAGCAAGGGAAGGCAAGGGTAACGGAAGGAACGGCACGGTAAGGGGAAACAAGGCTAAGGCACGACAACGCAGGACTAGGCAATGCACGGCAAGGCAAAGAAAGGGTAACGGAAGGAGAGGAAGGCAAGGCAAAGCAAGCCAAGGCAAGTGTAACAAAAGGCAAGGCACGGCAAGGGGAAACAAAGGTAAGGCACGGCAACGCACGGCTAGGCAATGCACGGCCAAGCAAGGAAAGCGTAACGCAAGGCAAGGCACGGTGAGGAAAGGCAAGGCTAATGCACGACAATGCAGGGCTAGGCAATGCACGGCAAGGCAAGGAAAAGATAACGCAAAGCAAGGCACGGTCAGGCGAGGCAAGGCTAATGCACGACAACGCAAGGCTAGGCAATGCACGGCAAGGCAAGGAAAGAGTAACGGAAGGCAATGCACGGTCAGGCGAGGCAAGGCTAAGGCACGACAACGCAAGGCTAGGCAGTGCTCGGCAAGGCAAGGAAAGAGTAACGGAAGGAAAGAAAGGCAAGGGAAAGTAAGGGAAGGCAAGGGTAACGGAAGGAACGGCACGGTAAGGGGAAACAAGGCTAAGGCACGACAACGCAGGACTAGGCAATGCACGGCAAGGCAAAGAAAGCGTAACGCAAGGCAAGGCACGTTCAGGCGAGGCAAGGCTAATGCACGACAACGCAAGGCTAGGCAATGCACGGCTAGGCAAGGAAAGAGTAACGGAAGGAGAGGAAGGCAAGGCAAAGCAAGGCAAGGCAAGTGTAACAAAAGGCAAGGCACGGCAAGGGGAAACAAGGGTAAGGCACGGCAACGCACGGCTAGGCAATGCACGGCCAAGCAAGGAAAGGGTAACGCAAGGCAAGGCACGGTGAGGAAAGGCAAGGCTAATGCACGACAATGCAGGGCTAGGCAATGCACGGCAAGGTAAGGAAAGCATAACGCAAGGCAAGGCACGGTCAGGCGAGGCAAGGCTAAGGCACGACAACGCAAGGCTAGGCAGTGCTCGGCAAGGCAAGGAAAGAGTAACGGAAGGAAAGAAAGGCAAGGGAAAGCAAGGGAAGGCAAGGGTAACGGAAGGAACGGCACGGTAAGGGGAAACAAGGCTAAGGCACGACAACGCAGGATTAGGCAATGCACGGCAAGGCAAGGAAAGGGTAACGAGAGGCAAGGCACGGTCAGGCGAGGCAAGGCTAAGGCAGGACAACGCAAGGCTAGGCAATGCACGGAAGGCAAGCAAAGAGTAACGGAAGGCAAGGAAGGCAAGGGAAGGCAAAGGTAAAGGAAGGAACGGCACGGTAAGCGGAAACAAGGCTAAGGCACGACAACTCAGGACTAGGCAATGCAAGGCAAGGCAAGGAAAGGGTAACGCAAGGCAAGGCACGGTCAAGCGAGGCAAGGCTAATGCACGACAACGCAAGGCTAGGCAATGCACGGCTAGGCAAGGAAAGAGTAACGGAAGGAAAGGAAGGCAAGGCAAAGAAAGGCAAGGCAAGTGTAACGGAAGGAAAGGCACAGCAAGGGGAAACAAGGCTAAGGCACGACAACGCACGGCTAGGCAGTGCACGGCTAGGCAAGGAAAGAGTAACGGAAGGAAAGAAAGGCAAGGGAAAGCAAGGGAAGGCAAGGCTAACGGAAGGAACGGCACGGTACGGGGAAACAAGGCTAAGGCACGACAACGCAGGACTAGGCAATGCACGGCAAGGCAAAGAAAGGGTAACGCAAGGCAAGGCACGGTCAGGCGACGCAAGGCTAAGGCACGACAACGCAAGGCTAGGCAATGCACGGAAGGTAAGTAAAGAGTAACGGAAGGCAAGGAAGGCAAGGGAAAGCAAGGGTAGGCAAGGGCAACGGACGGAACGGCACGTTAAGGGGAAACAAGCCTAAGGCACGACAACGCAGGACTAGGCAATGCACGGCAAGGCAAGGAAAGGGTAACGCAAGGCAATGCACGGTCAGGCGAGGCAAGGCTAATGCACGACAACGCAAGGCTAGGCAGTGCTCGGCAAGGCAAGGAAAGAGTAACGGAAGGAAAGAAAGGCAAGGGAAAGCAAGGGAAGGCAAGGGTAACGGAAGCAACGGCACGGTAAGGGGAAACAAGGCTAAAGCACGACAACGCAGGACTAGGCAATGCACGGCAAGGCAAAGAAAGGGTAACGCAAGGCAAGGCACGGTCAGGCGAGGCAAGGCTAATGCACGACAACGCAAGGCTAGGCAATGCACGGCTAGGCAAGGAAAGAGTAACGGAAGGAGAGGAAGGCAAGGCAAAGCAAGGCAAGGCAAGTGTAACAAAAGGCAAGGCACGGCAAGGGGAAACAAGGGTAAGGCACGGCAACGCACGTCTAGGCAATGCACGGCCAAGCAAGGAAAGGGTAACGCAAGGCAAGGCACGGTGAGGAAAGGCAAGGCTAATGCACGACAATGCAGGGCTAGGCAATGCACGGCAAGGCAAGGAAAGCATAACGCAAGGCAAGGCACGGTCAGGCGAGGCAAGGCTAATGCACGACAACGCAAGGCTAGGCAGTGCTCGGCAAGGCAAGGAAAGAGTAACGGAAGGAAAGAAAGGCAAGGGAAAGCAAGGGAAGGCAAGGGTAACGGAAGGAACGGCACGGTAAGGGGAAACAAGGCTAAGGCACGACAACGCAGGACTAGGCAATGCACGGCAAGGCAAAGAAAGGGTAACGCAAGGCAAGGCACGGTCAGGCGAGGCAAGGCTAATGCACGACAACGCAAGGCTAGGCAATGCACGGCTAGGCAAGGAAAGGGTAACGGAAGGAGAGGAAGGCAAGGCAAAGCAAGGCAAGGCAAGTGTAACAAAAGGCAAGGCACGGCAAGGGGAAACAAGGGTAAGGCACGGCAACGCACGGCTAGGCAATGCACGGCCAAGCAAGGAAAGGGTAACGCAAGGCAAGGTACGGTCAGGCGAGCCAAGGCTAAGGCACGACAACGCAAGTCTAGGCAGTGCACGGCTAGGCAAGGAAAGAGTAACGGAGGGAAAGGAAGGCAAGGCAAAGTAAGGCAAGGCACGTGTAACGGAAGAAACGGCACAGCAAGGGGAAACAAGGCTAAGGCAAGACAACGCACGGCTAGGCAATGCACGGCAAGGGAAGGAAAGGGTAACGCAAGGCAAGGCACGGTCAGGCGAGGCAAGGCTAATGCACGACAACGCAAGGCTAGGCAATTCACGGCTAGGCAAGGAAAGAGTAACGGAAGGAAAGGAAGGCAAAGCAAAGCAAGGCAAGGCAAGTGCAACAAAAGGCACGGCACGGCAAGGGGAAACAAGGGTAAGGCACGACAGCGCAAGGCTAGGCAGTGCACGGCAAGGCAAGGAAAGGGTAATGCAAGGCAAGGTACGGTGAGGCAAGGGAAGGCTAATGCACGACAACGCAAGGCTAAGCAGTGCACGGCTAGGCAAGGAAAGAGTAACGGAAGGAAAGGAAGGCAAGGCAAAGAAAGGCAAGGCAAGTGTAACGGAAGGAACGGCACAGCAAGGGGAAACAAGGCTAAGGCACGACAACGCACGGCTAGGCAGTGCACGGCTAGGCAAGGAAAGAGTAACGGAAGGAAAGAAAGGCAAGGGAAAGAAAGGGAAGGCAAGGCTAACGGAAGGAACGGCACGGTAAGGGGAAACAAGGCTAAGGCACGACAACGCAGGACTAGGCAATGCACGGCAAGGCAAAGAAAGGGTAAAGCAAGGCAAGGCACGTTCAGGCGACGCAAGGCTAAGGCACGACAACGCAAGGCTAGGCAATGCACGGAAGGTAAGTAAAGAGTAACGGAAGGCAAGGAAGGCAAGGGAAAGCAAGGGTAGGCAAGGGCAACGGACGGAACGGCACGTTAAGGGGAAACAAGCCTAAGGCACGACAACGCAGGACTAGGCAATGCACGGCAAGGCAAGGAAAGGGTAACGCAAGGCAAGGCACGGTCAGGCGAGGCAACGCTAATGCACGAAAAAGCACGGCTAGGCAATGCACGGCAAGGCAAGGAAAGCGTAACGCAAGGCAAGGCACGGTCAGGCGAGGCAAGGCTAATGCACGACAACGCAAGGCTAGGCAATGCACGGCAAGGCAAGGAAAGGGTAACGCAAGGCAATGCACGGTCAGGCGAGGGAAGGCTAATGCACGACAACGCAAGGCTAGGCAGTGCTCGGCAAGGCAAGGAAAGAGTAACGGAAGGAAAGAAAGGCAAGGGAAAGGAAAGGAAGGCAAGGGTAACGGAAGGAACGGCACGGTAAGGGGAAACAAGGCTAAGGCACGACAACGCAGGACTAGGCAATGCACGGCAAGGCAAAGAAAGGGTAACGGAAGGAGAGGAAGGCAAGGCAAAGCAAGCCAAGGCAAGTGTAACAAAAGGCAAGGCACGGCAAGGGGAAACAAAGGTAAGGCACGGCAACGCACGGCTAGGCAATGCACGGCCAAGCAAGGAAAGCGTAACGCAAGGCAAGGCACGGTGAGGAAAGGCAAGGCTAATGCACGACAATGCAGGGCTAGGCAATGCACGGCAAGGCAAGGAAAAGATAACGCAAAGCAAGGCACGGTCAGGCGAGGCAAGGCTAATGCACGACAACGCAAGGCTAGGCAATGCACGGCAAGGCAAGGAAAGAGTAACGCAAGGCAATGCACGGTCAGGCGAGGCAAGGCTAAGGCACGACAACGCAAGGCTAGGCAGTGCTCGGCAAGGCAAGGAAAGAGTAACGGAAGGAAAGAAAGGCAAGGGAAAGCAAGGGAAGGCAAGGGTAACGGAAGGAACGGCACGGTAAGGGGAAACAAGGCTAAGGCACGACAACGCAGGACTAGGCAATGCACGGCAAGTCAAAGAAAGCGTAACGCAAGGCAAGGCACGTTCAGGCGAGGCAAGGCTAATGCACGACAACGCAAGGCTAGGCAATGCACGGCTAGGCAAGGAAAGAGTAACGGAAGGAGAGGAAGGCAAGGCAAAGCAAGGCAAGGCAAGTGTAACAAAAGGCAAGGCACGGCAAGGGGAAACAAGGGTAAGGCACGGCAACGCACGGCTAGGCAATGCACGGCCAAGCAAGGAAAGGGTAACGCAAGGCAAGGCACGGTCAGGCGAGGCAAGGCTAATGCACGACAACGCAAGGCTAGGCAGTGCTCGGCAAGGCAAGGAAAGAGTAACGGAAGGAAAGAAAGGCAAGGGAAAGCAAGGGAAGGCAAGGGTAACGGAAGGAACGGCACGGTAAGGGGAAACAAGGCTAAGGCACGACAACGCAGGATTAGGCAATGCACGGCAAGGCAAGGAAAGGGTAACGAGAGGCAAGGCACGGTCAGGCGAGGCAAGGCTAAGGCAGGACAACGCAAGGCTAGGCAATGCACGGAAGGCAAGCAAAGAGTAACGGAAGGCAAGGAAGGCAAGGGAAGGCAAAGGTAAAGGAAGGAACGGCACGGTAAGCGGAAACAAGGCTAAGGCACGACAACTCAGGACTAGGCAATGCAAGGCAAGGCAAGGAAAGGGTAACGCAAGGCAAGGCACGGTCAAGCGAGGCAAGGCTACTGCACGACAACGCAAGGCTAGGCAATGCACGGCTAGGCAAGGAAAGAGTAACGGAAGGAAAGGAAGGCAAGGCAAAGAAAGGCAAGGCAAGTGTAACGGAAGGAACGGCACAGCAAGGGGAAACAAGGCTAAGGCACGACAACGCACGGCTAGGCAGTGCACGGCTAGGCAAGGAAAGAGTAACGGAAGGAAAGAAAGGCAAGGGAAAGCAAGGGAAGGCAAGGCTAACGGAAGGAACGGCACGGTACGGGGAAACAAGGCTAAGGCACGACAACGCAGGACTAGGCAATGCACGGCAAGGCAAAGAAAGGGTAACGCAAGGCAAGGCACGGTCAGGCGACGCAAGGCTAAGGCACGACAACGCAAGGCTAGGCAATGCACGGAAGGTAAGTAAAGAGTAACGGAAGGCAAGGAAGGCAAGGGAAAGCAAGGGTAGGCAAGGGCAACGGACGGAACGGCACGTTAAGGGGAAACAAGCCTAAGGCACGACAACGCAGGACTAGGCAATGCACGGCAAGGCAAGGAAAGGGTAACGCAAGGCAATGCACGGTCAGGCGAGGCAAGGCTAATGCACGACAACGCAAGGCTAGGCAGTGCTCGGCAAGGCAAGGAAAGAGTAACGGAAGGAAAGAAAGGCAAGGGAAAGCAAGGAAAGGCAAGGGTAACGGAAGGAACGGCACGGTAAGGGGAAACAAGGCTAAAGCACGACAACGCAGGACTAGGCAATGCACGGCAAGGCAAAGAAAGGGTAACGCAAGGCAAGGCACGGTCAGGCGAGGCAAGGCTAATGCACGACAACGCAAGGCTAGGCAATGCACGGCTAGGCAAGGAAAGAGTAACGGAAGGAGAGGAAGGCAAGGCAAAGCAAGGCAAGGCAAGTGTAACAAAAGGCAAGGCACGGCAAGGGGAAACAAGGGTAAGGCACGGCAACGCACGTCTAGGCAATGCACGGCCAAGCAAGGAAAGGGTAACGCAAGGCAAGGCACGGTGAGGAAAGGCAAGGCTAATGCACGACAATGCAGGGCTAGGCAATGCACGGCAAGGCAAGGAAAGCATAACGCAAGGCAAGGCACGGTCAGGCGAGGCAAGGCTAATGCACGACAACGCAAGGCTAGGCAGTGCTCGGCAAGGCAAGGAAAGAGTAACGGAAGGAAAGAAAGGCAAGGGAAAGCAAGGGAAGGCAAGGGTAACGGAAGGAACGGCACGGTAAGGGGAAACAAGGCTAAGGCACGACAACGCAGGACTAGGCAATGCACGGCAAGGCAAAGAAAGGGTAACGCAAGGCAAGGCACGGTCAGGCGAGGCAAGGCTAATGCACGACAACGCAAGGCTAGGCAATGCACGGCTAGGCAAGGAAAGAGTAACGGAAGGAGAGGAAGGCAAGGCAAAGCAAGGCAAGGCAAGTGTAACAAAAGGCAAGGCACGGCAAGGGGAAACAAGGGTAAGGCACGGCAACGCACGGCTAGGCAATGCACGGCCAAGCAAGGAAAGGGTAACGCAAGGCAAGGCACGGTCAGGCGAGCCAAGGCTAAGGCACGACAACGCAAGTCTAGGCAGTGCACGGCTAGGCAAGGAAAGAGTAACGGAGGGAAAGGAAGGCAAGGCAAAGAAAGGCAAGGCAAGTGTAACGGAAGGAACGGCACAGCAAGGGGAAACAAGGCTAAGGCACGACAACGCACGGCTAGGCAGTGCACGGCTAGGCAAGGAAAGAGTAACGGAAGGAAAGAAAGGCAAGGGAAAGAAAGGGAAGGCAAGGCTAACGGAAGGAACGGCACGGTACGGGGAAACAAGGCTAAGGCACGACAACGCAGGATTAGGCAATGCACGGCAAGGCAAAGAAAGGGTAAAGGAAGGCAAGGCACGGTCAGGCGACGCAAGGCTAAGGCACGACAACGCAAGGCTAGGCAATGCACGGAAGGTAAGTAAAGAGTAACGGAAGGCAAGGAAGGCAAGGGAAAGCAAGGGTAGGCAAGGGCAACGGACGGAACGGCACGTTAAGGGGAAACAAGCCTAAGGCACGACAACGCAGGACTAGGCAATGCACGGCAAGGCAAGGAAAGGGTAACGCAAGGCAAGGCACGGTCAGGCGAGGCAACGCTAATGCACGAAAAAGCACGGCTAGGCAATGCACGGCAAGGCAAGGAAAGGGTAACGCAAGGCAAGGCACGGTCAGGCGAGGCAAGGCTAATGCACGACAACGCAAGGCTAGGCAATGCACGGCAAGGCAAAGAAAAGGGTAACGCAAGGCAATGCCCGGTCAGGCGAGGGAAGGCTAATGCACGACAACGCAAGGCTAGGCAGTGCTCGGCAAGGCAAGGAAAGAGTAACGGAAGGAAAGAAAGGCAAGGGAAAGCAAAGGAAGGCAAGGGTAACGGAAGGAACGGCACGGTAAGGGGAAACAAGGCTAAGGCACGACAACGCAGGACTAGGCAATGCACGGCAAGGCAAAGAAAGGGTAACGGAAGGAGAGGAAGGCAAGGCAAAGCAAGCCAAGGCAAGTGTAACAAAAGGCAAGGCACGGCAAGGGGAAACAAAGGTAAGGCACGGCAACGCACGGCTAGGCAATGCACGGCCAAGCAAGGAAAGCGTAACGCAAGGCAAGGCACGGTGAGGAAAGGCAAGGCTAATGCACGACAATGCAGGGCTAGGCAATGCACGGCAAGGCAAGCAAAAGATAACGCAAAGCAAGGCACGGTCAGGCGAGGCAAGGCTAATGCACGACAACGCAAGGCTAGGCAGTGCTCGGCAAGGCAAGGAAAGAGTAAGGGAAGGAAAGAAAGGCAAGGGAAAGCAAGGGAAGGCAAGGGTAACGGAAGGAACGGCACGGTAAGGGGAAACAAGGCTAAGGCACGACAACGCAGAATTAGGCAATGCACGGCAAGGCAAGGAAAGGGTAACGCAAGGCAAGGCACGGTCAGGCGAGGCAAGGCTAAGGCAGGACAACGCAAGGCTAGGCAATGCACGGAAGGCAAGCAAAGAGTAACGGAAGGCAAGGAAGGCAAGGGAAGGCAAAGGTAAAGGAAGGAACGGCACGGTAAGCGGAAACAAGGCTAAGGCATGACAACTCAGGACTAGGCAATGCAAGGCAAGGCAAGGAAAGGGTAACGCAAGGCAACGCACGGTCAGGCGAGGCAAGGCTAATGCACGACAACGCAAGGCTAGGCAATGCACGGCTAGGCAAGGAAAGAGTAACGGAAGGAAAGGAAGGCAAGGCAAAGAAAGGCAAGGCAAGTGTAACGGAAGGAACGGCACAGCAAGGGGAAACAAGGCTAAGGCACGACAACGCACGGCTAGGCAGTGCACGGCTAGGCAAGGAAAGAGTAACGGAAGGAAAGAAAGGCAAGGGAAAGCAAGGGAAGGCAAGGCTAACGGAAGGAACGGCACGGTACGGGGAAACAAGGCTAAGGCACGACAACGCAGGACTAGGCAATGCACGGCAAGGCAAAGAAAGGGTAACGCAAGGCAAGGCACGGTCAGGCGACGCAAGGCTAAGGCACGACAACGCAAGGCTAGGCAATGCACGGCCAAGCAAGGAAAGGGTAACGCAAGGCAAGGCACGGTGAGGAAAGGCAAGGCTAATGCACGACAATGCAGGGCTAGGCAATGCATGGCAAGGCAAGGAAAGCATAACGCAAGGCAAGGCACGGTCAGGCGAGGCAAGGCTAATGCACGACAACGCAAGGCTAGGCAGTGCTCGGCAAGGCAAGGAAAGAGTAACGGAAGGAAAGAAAGGCAAGGGAAAGCAAGGGAAGGCAAGGCTAACGGAAGGAACGGCACGGTAAGGGGAAACAAGGCTAAGGCACGACAACGCAGGGCTAGGGCAATGCACGGCAAGGCGAGGCAAGGCTAAGGCACGACAACGCAAGGCTAGGCAATGCATGGAAGGCAAGCAAAGAGTAACGGAAGGCAAGGAAGGCAAGGGAAGGGAAAGGTAAAGGAAGGAACGGCACGGTAAGAGGAAACAAGGCTAAGGCACGACAACGCACGGCTACGCAGTGCACGGCTAGGCAAGGAAAGGGAAGGAAAGGAAGGCAAGGCAAAGTAAGGCAAGGCACGTGTAACGGAAGAAACGGCACAGCAAGGGGAAACAAGGCTAAGGCAAGACAACGCACGGCTAGGCAATGCACGGCAAGGGAAGGAAAGGGTAACGCAAGGCAAGGCACGGTCAGGCGAGGCAAGGCTAATGCACGACAACGCAAGGCTAGGCAATGCACGGCTAGGCAAGGAAAGAGTAACGGAAGGAAAGGAAGGCAAAGCAATGCAAGGCAAGGCAAGTGTAACAAAAGGCACGGCACGGCAAGGGGAAACAAGGGTAAGGCACGGCAACGCACGGCTAGGCAATGCACGGCCAAGCAAGGAAAGGGTAACGCAAGGCAAGGCACGGTGAGGAAAGGCAAGGCTAATGCACGACAATGCAGGGCTAGGCAATGCACGGCAAGGTAAGGAAAGCATAACGCAAGGCAAGGCACGGTCAGGCGAGGCAAGGCTAATGCACGACAACGCAAGGCTAGGCAGTGCTCGGCAAGGCAAGGAAAGAGTAACGGAAGGAAAGAAAGGCAAGGGAAAGCAAGGGAAGGCAAGGGTAACGGAAGGAACGGCACGGTAAGGGGAAACAAGGCTAAGGCACGACAACGCAGGATTAGGCAATGCACGGCAAGGCAAGGAAAGGGTAACGCAAGGCAAGGCACGGTCAGGCGAGGCAAGGCTAAGGCAGGACAACGCAAGGCTAGGCAATGCACGGAAGGCAAGCAAAGAGTAACGGAAGGCAAGGAAGGCAAGGGAAGGCAAAGGTAAAGGAAGGAACGGCACGGTAAGCGGAAACAAGGCTAAGGCACGACAACTCAGGACTAGGCAATGCAAGGCAAGGCAAGGAAAGGGTAACGCAAGGCAAGGCACGGTCAGGCGAGGCAAGGCTAATGCACGACAATGCAAGGCTAGGCAATGCACGGCTAGGCAAGGAAAGAGTAACGGAAGGAAAGGAAGGCAAGGCAAAGAAAGGCAAGGCAAGTGTAACGGAAGGAACGGCACAGCAAGGGGAAACAAGGCTAAGGCACGACAACGCACGGCTAGGCAGTGCACGGCTAGGCAAGGAAAGAGTAACGGAAGGAAAGAAAGGCAAGGGAAAGCAAGGCTAACGGAAGGAACGGCACGGTACGGGGAAACAAGGCTAAGGCACGACAACGCAGGACTAGGCAATGCACGGCAAGGCAAAGAAAGGGTAACGCAAGGCAAGGCACGGTCAGGCGACGCAAGGCTAAGGCACGACAACGCAAGGCTAGGCAATGCACGGAAGGTAAGTAAAGAGTAACGGAAGGCAAGGAAGGCAAGGGAAAGCAAGGGTAGGCAAGGGCAAAGGACGGAACGGCAAGTTAAGGGGAAACAAGCCTAAGGCACGACAACGCAGGACTAGGCAATGCACGGCAAGGCAAGGAAAGGGTAACGCAAGGCAATGCACGGTCAGGCGAGGCAAGGCTAATGCATGACAACGCAAGGCTAGGCAGTGCTCGGCAAGGCAAGGAAAGAGTAACGGAAGGAAAGAAAGGCAAGGGAAAGCAAGGGAAGGCAAGGGTAACGGAAGGAACGGCACGGTAAGGGGAAACAAGGCTAAGGCACGACAACGCAGGACTAGGCAATGCACGGCAAGGCAAAGAAAGGGTAACGCAAGGCAAGGCACGGTCAGGCGAGGCAAGGCTAATGCACGACAACGCAAGGCTAGGCAATGCACGGCTAGGCAAGGAAAGAGTAACGGAAGGAGAGGAAGGCAAGGCAAAGCAAGGCAAGGCAAGTGTAACAAAAGGCAAGGCACGGCAAGGGGAAACAAGGGTAAGGCACGGCAACGCACGTCTAGGCAATGCACGGCCAAGCAAGGAAAGGGTAACGCAAGGCAAGGCACGGTGAGGAAAGGCAAGGCTAATGCACGACAATGCAGGGCTAGGCAATGCACGGCAAGGCAAGGAAAGCATAACGCAAGGCAAGGCACGGTCAGGCGAGGCAAGGCTAATGCACGACAACGCAAGGCTAGGCAGTGCTCGGCAAGGCAAGGAAAGAGTAACGGAAGGAAAGAAAGGCAAGGGAAAGCAAGGGAAGGCAAGGGTAACGGAAGGAACGGCACGGTAAGGGGAAACAAGGCTAAGGCACGACAACGCAGGACTAGGCAATGCACGGCAAGGCAAAGAAAGGGTAACGCAAGGCAAGGCACGGTCAGGCGAGGCAAGGCTAATGCACGACAACGCAAGGCTAGGCAATGCACGGCTAAGCAAGGAAAGAGTAACGGAAGGAGAGGAAGGCAAGGCAAAGCAAGGCAAGGCAAGTGTAACAAAAGGCAAGGCACGGCAAGGGGAAACAAGGGTAAGGCACGGCAACGCACGGCTAGGCAATGCACGGCCAAGCAAGGAAAGGGTAACGCAAGGCAAGGCAAAGTAAGGCAAGGCACGTGTAACGGAAGAAACGGCACAGCAAGGGGAAACAAGGCTAAGGCAAGACAACGCACGGCTAGGCAATGCACGGCAAGGGAAGGAAAGGGTAACGCAAGGCAAGGCACGGTCAGGCGAGGCAAGGCTAATGCACGACAACGCAAGGCTAGGCAATGCACGGCTAGGCAAGGAAAGAGTAACGGAAGGAAAGGAAGGCAAAGCAATGCAAGGCAAGGCAAGTGTAACAAAAGGCACGGCACGGCAAGGGGAAACAAGGGTAAGGCACGACAACGCAAGGCTAGGCAGTGCACGGCAAGGCAAGGAAAGGGTAACGCAAGGCAAGGTACGGTGAGGCAAGGGAAGGCTAATGCACGACAACGCAAGGCTAGGCAGTGCACAGCTAGGCAAGGAAAGAGTAACGGAAGGAAAGGAAGGCAAGGCAAAGAAAGGCAAGGCAAGTGTAAAGGAAGGAACGGCACAGCAAGGGGAAACAAGGCTAAGGCACGACAACGCACGGCTAGGCAGTGCACGGCTAGGCAAGGAAAGAGTAACCGAAGGAAAGAAAGGCAAGGGAAAGCAAGGGAAGGCAAGGCTAACGGAAGGAACGGCACGGTACGGGGAAACAAGGCTAAGGCACGACAACGCAGGACTAGGCAATGCACGGCAAGGCAAAGAAAGGGTAACGCAAGGCAAGGCACGGTCAGGCGACGCAAGGCTAAGGCACGACAACGCAAGGCTAGGCAATGCACGGAAGGTAAGTAAAGAGTAACGGAAGGCAAGGAAGGCAAGGGAAAGCAAGGGTAGGCAAGGGCAACGGACGGAACGGCACGTTAAGGGGAAACAAGCCTAAGGCACGACAACGCAGGACTAGGCAATGCACGGCAAGGCAAGGAAAGGGTAACGCAAGGCAAGGCACGGTCAGGCGAGGCAACGCTAATGCACGAAAAAGCACGGCTAGGCAATGCACGGCAAGGCAAGGAAAGGGTAACGCAAGGCAAGGCACGGTCAGGCGAGGCAAGGCTAAGGCACGACAACGCAAGGCTAGGCAACGCACGGCAAGGCAAGGAAAGAGTAACGCAAGGCAATGCACGGTCAGGCGAGGCAAGGCTAAGGCACGACAACGCAAGGCTAGGCAATGCACGGCAAGGCAAGGAAAGAGTAACGGAAGGAAAGAAAGGCAAGGGAAAGCAAGGGAAGGCAAGGGTAACGGAAGGAACGGCACGGTAAGGGGAAACAAGGCTAAGGCACGACAACGCAGGATTAGGCAATGCACGGCAAGGCAAGGAAAGGGTAACGCAAGGCAAGGCACGGTCAGGCGAGGCAAGGCTAAGGCAGGACAACGCAAGGCTAGGCAATGCACGGAAGGCAAGCAAAGAGTAACGGAAGGCAAGGAAGGCAAGGGAAGGCAAAGGTAAAGGAAGGAACGGCACGGTAAGCGGAAACAAGGCTAAGGCACGACAACTCAGGACTAGGCAATGCAAGGCAAGGCAAGGAAAGGGTAACGCAAGGCAAGGCACGGTCAGGCGAGGCAAGGCTAATGCACGACAACGCAAGGCTAGGCAGTGCTCGGCAAGGCAAGGAAAGAGTAACGGAAGGAAAGAAAGGCAAGGGAAAGCAAGGGAAGGCAAGGGTAACGGAAGGAACGGCACGGTAAGGGGAAACAAGGCTAAGGCACGACAACGCAGGACTAGGCAATGCACGGCAAGGCAAAGAAAGGGTAACGCAAGGCAAGGCACGGTCAGGCGAGGCAAGGCTAATGCTCGACAACGCAAGGCTAGGCAATGCACGGCTAGGCAAGGAAAGAGTAACGGAAGGAGAGGAAGGCAAGGCAAAGCAAGGCAAGGCAAGTGTAACAAAAGGCAAGGCACGGCAAGGGGAAACAAGGGTAAGGCACGGCAACGCACGACTAGGCAATGCACGGCCAAGCAAGGAAAGGGTAAGGCAAGGCAAGGCACGGTGAGGAAAGGCAAGGCTAATGCACGAAAACGCAAGGCTAGGCAATGCACGGCTAGGCAAGGAAAGAGTAACGCAAGGCAAGGCACGGTCAGGCGAGGCAAGGCTAATGCACGACAACGCAAGGCTAGGCAGTGCTCGGCAAGGCAAGGAAAGAGTAACGGAAGGAAAGAAAGGCAAGGGAAAGCAAGGGAAGGCAAGGGTAACGGAAGGAACGGCACGGTAAGGGGAAACAAGGCTAAGGCACGACAACGCAGGACTAGGCAATGCACGGCAAGGCAAAGAAAGGGTAACGCAAGGCAAGGCACGGTCAGGCGAGGCAAGGCTAATGCACGACAACGCAAGGCTAGGCAATGCACGGCTAGGCAAGGAAAGAGTAACGGAAGGAGAGGAAGGCAAGGCAAGTGTAACAAAAGGCACGGCACGGCAAGGGGAAACAAGGGTAAGGCACGGCAACGCACGGCTAGGCAATGCACGGCCAAGCAAGGAAAGGGTAACGCAAGGCAAGGCACGGTCAGGCGAGCCAAGGCTAAGGCACGACAACGCAAGGCTAGGCAGTGCACGGCTAGGCAAGGAAAGAGTAACGGAAGGAAAGGAAGGCAAGGCAAAGTAAGGCAAGGCAAGTGTAACGGAAGAAACGGCACAGCAAGGGGAAACAAGGCTAAGGCAAGACAACGCACGGCTAGGCAATGCACGGCAAGGGAAGGAAAGGGTAACGCAAGGCAAGGCACGGTCAGGAGAGGCAAGGCTAATGCACGACAACGCAAGGCTAGGCAATGCACGGCTAGGCAAGGAAAGAGTAACGGAAGGAAAGGAAGGCAAAGCAAAGCAAGGCAAGGCAAGTGCAAGAAAAGGCACGGCACGGCAAGGGGAAACAAGGGTAAGGCACGACAACGCAAGGCTAGGCAGTGCACGGCAAGGCAAGGAAAGGGTAACGCAAGGCAAGGTACGGTGAGGCAAGGGAAGGCTAATGCACGACAACGCAAGGCTAGGCAGTGCACGGCTAGGCAAGGAAAGAGTAACGGAAGGAAAGGAAGGCAAGGCAAAGAAAGGCAAGGCAAGTGTAACGGAAGGAACGGCACAGCAAGGGGAAACAAGGCTAAGGCACGACAACGCACGGCTAGGCAGTGCACGGCTAGGCAAGGAAAGAGTAACGGAAGGAAAGAAAGGCAAGGGAAAGCAAGGGAAGGCAAGGCTAACGGAAGGAACGGCACGGTACGGGGAAACAAGGCTAAGGCACGACAACGCAGGACTAGGCAATGCACGGCAAGGCAAAGAAAGGGTAAAGCAAGGCAAGGCACGGTCAGGCGACGCAAGGCTAAGGCACGACAACGCAAGGCTAGGCAATGCACGGAAGGTAAGTAAAGAGTAACGGAAGGCAAGGAAGGCAAGGGAAAGCAAGGGTAGGCAAGGGCAACGGACGGAACGGCACGTTAAGGGGAAACAAGCCTAAGGCACGACAACGCAGGACTAGGCAATGCACGGCAAGGCAAGGAAAGGGTAACGCAAGGCAATGCACGGTCAGGCGAGGCAAGGCTAATGCACGACAACGCAAGGCTAGGCAGTGCTCGGCAAGGCAAGGAAAGAGTAACGGAAGGAAAGAAAGGCAAGGGAAAGCAAGGGAAGGCAAGGGTAACGGAAGGAACGGCACGGTAAGGGGAAACAAGGCTAAGGCACGACAACGCAGGACTAGGCAATGCACGGCAAGGCAAAGAAAGGGTAACGCAAGGCAAGGCACGGTCAGGCGAGGCAAGGCTAATGCACGACAACGCAAGGCTAGGCAATGCACGGCTAGGCAAGGAAAGAGTAACGGAAGGAGAGGAAGGCAAGGCAAAGCAAGGCAAGGCAAGTGTAACAAAAGGCAAGGCACGGCAAGGGGAAACAAGGGTAAGGCACGGCAACGCACGTCTAGGCAATGCACGGCCAAGCAAGGAAAGGGTAACGCAAGGCAAGGCACGGTGAGGAAAGGCAAGGCTAATGCACGACAATGCAGGGCTAGGCAATGCACGGCAAGGCAAGGAAAGCATAACGCAAGGCAAGGCACGGTCAGGCGAGGCAAGGCTAATGCACGACAACGCAAGGCTAGGCAGTGCTCGGCAAGGCAAGGAAAGAGTAACGGAAGGAAAGAAAGGCAAGGGAAAGCAAGGGAAGGCAAGGGTAACGGAAGGAACGGCACGGTAAGGGGAAACAAGGCTAAGGCACGACAACGCAGGACTAGGCAATGCACGGCAAGGCAAAGAAAGGGTAACGCAAGGCAAGGCACGGTCAGGCGAGGCAAGGCTAATGCACGACAACGCAAGGCTAGGCAATACACGGCTAGGCAAGGAAAGAGTAACGGAAGGAGAGGAAGGCAAGGCAAAGCAAGGCAAGGCAAGTGTAACAAAAGGCAAGGCACGGCAAGGGGAAACAAGGGTAAGGCACGGCAACGCACGGCTAGGCAATGCACGGCCAAGCAAGGAAAGGGTAACGCAAGGCAAGGCACGGTCAGGCGAGCCAAGGCTAAGGCACGACAACGCAAGTCTAGGCAGTGCACGGCTAGGCAAGGAAAGAGTAACGGAAGGAAAGGAAGGCAAGGCAAAGTAAGGCAAGGCAAGTGTAACGGAAGAAACGGCACAGCAAGGGGAAACAAGGCTAAGGCAAGACAACGCACGGCTAGGCAATGCACGGCAAGGCAAGGAAAGGGTAACGCAAGGCAAGGCACGGTCAGGAGAGGCAAGGCTAATGCACGACAACGCAAGGCTAGGCAGTGCTCGGCAAGGCAAGGAAAGAGTAACGGAAGGAAAGAAAGGCAAGGGAAAGCAAGGGAAGGCAAGGGTAACGGAAGGAACGGCACGGTAAGGGGAAACAAGGCAATGCACGGCAAGGCAAGGAAAGGGTAACGCAAGGCAAGGCACGGTCAGGAGAGGCAAGGCTAATGCACGACAACGCAAGGCTAGGCAGTGCACGGCTAGGCAAGGAAAGAGTAACGGAAGGAAAGGAAGGCAAGGCAAAGCAAGGCAAGGCAAGTGTAACAAAAGGCACGGCACGGCAAGGGGAAACAAGGGTAAGGCACGACAACGCAAGGCTAGGCAGTGCACGGCAAGGCAAGGAAAGGGTAACGCAAGGCAAGGTACGGTGAGGCAAGGGAAGGCTAATGCACGACAACGCAAGGCTAGGCAGTGCACGGCTAGGCAAGGAAAGAGTAACGGAAGGAAAGGAAGGCAAGGCAAAGAAAGGCAAGGCAAGTGTAACGGAAGGAACGGCACAGCAAGGGGAAACAAGGCTAAGGCACGACAACGCACGGCTAGGCAGTGCACGGCTAGGCAAGGAAAGAGTAACGGAAGGAAAGAAAGGCAAGGGAAAGCAAGGGAAGGCAAGGCTAACGGAAGGAACGGCACGGTACGGGGAAACAAGGCTAAGGCACGACAACGCAGGACTAGGCAATGCACGGCAAGGCAAAGAAAGGGTAAAGCAAGGCAAGGCACGGTCAGGCGACGCAAGGCTAAGGCACGACAACGCAAGGCTAGGCAATGCACGGAAGGTAAGTAAAGAGTAACGGAAGGCAAGGAAGGCAAGGGAAAGCAAGGGTAGGCAAGGGCAACGGACGGAACTGCACGTTAAGGGGAAACAAGCCTAAGGCACGACAACGCAGGACTAGGCAATGCACGGCAAGGCAAGGAAAGGGTAACGCAAGGCAAGGCACGGTCAGGCGAGGCAACGCTAATGCACGAAAAAGCACGGCTAGGCAATGCACGGCAAGGCAAGGAAAGGGTAACGCAAGGCAAGGCACGGTCAGGCGAGGCAAGGCTAATGCACGACAACGCAAGGCTAGGCAATGCACGGCAAGGCAAGGAAAGAGTAACGCCAGGCAAGGCACGGTCAGGCAAGGCAAGGCTAAGGCACGACAACGCAAGGCTAGGCAATGCACGGCTAGGCAAGAAAAGAGTAACGAAAGGAAAGGAATTCAAGGCAAAGCAAGGCAAGGCAAGTGTAACAAAAGGCACGGCACGGCAAGGGGGAACAAGGCTAAGGAACGGCAACGCACGGCTAGGCAATGCACGGCCAGGCAAGGAAAGGGTAACGCAAGGCAAGGCAAGGTAAGGAAAGGCAAGGCTAATGCACGACAACGCACGGCTAGGCAATGCACGGCAAGGCAAGGAAAGCATAACGCAAGGCAAGGCACGGTCAGGCGAGGCAAGGCTAAGGCAGGACAACGCAAGGCTAGGCAATGCACGGAAGGCAAGCAAAGAGTAACGGAAGGCAAGGAAGGCAAGGGAAGGCAAAGGTAAAGGAAGGAACGGCACGGTAAGCGGAAACAAGGCTAAGGCACGACAACGCACGGCTAGGCAGTGCACGGCAAGGGAAGGAAAGGGTAACGCAAGGCAGGGCACGGTCAGGCGAGGCAAGGCTAATGCACGACAACGCAAGGCTAGGCAATGCACGGCTAGGCAAGGAAAGAGTAACGGAAGGAAAGGAAGGCAAAGCAATGCAAGGCAAGGCAAGTGTAACAAAAGGCACGGCACGGCAAGGGGAAACAAGGGTAAGGAACGACAACGCAAGGCTAGGCAGTGCACGGCAAGGCAAGGAAAGGGTAACGCAAGGCAAGGTACGGTGAGGCAAGGGAAGGCTAATGCACGACAACGCAAGGCTAGGCAGTGCACAGCTAGGCAAGGAAAGAGTAACGGAAGGAAAGGAAGGCAAGGCAAAGAAAGGCAAGGCAAGTGTAAAGGAAGGAACGGCACAGCAAGGGGAAACAAGGCTAAGGCACGACAACGCACGGCTAGGCAGTGCACGGCTAGGCAAGGAAAGAGTAACCGAAGGAAAGAAAGGCAAGGGAAAGCAAGGGAAGGCAAGGCTAACGGAAGGAACGGCACGGTACGGGGAAACAAGGCTAAGGCACGACAACGCAGGACTAGGCAATGCACGGCAAGGCAAAGAAAGGGTAACGCAAGGCAAGGCACGGTCAGGCGACGCAAGGCTAAGGCACGACAACGCAAGGCTAGGCAATGCACGGAAGGTAAGTAAAGAGTAACGGAAGGCAAGGAAGGCAAGGGAAAGCAAGGGTAGGCAAGGGCAACGGACGGAACGGCACGTTAAGGGGAAACAAGCCTAAGGCACGACAACGCAGGACTAGGCAATGCACGGCAAGGCAAGGAAAGGGTAACGCAAGGCAAGGCACGGTCAGGCGAGGCAACGCTAATGCACGAAAAAGCACGGCTAGGCAATGCACGGCAAGGCAAGGAAAGGGTAACGCAAGGCAAGGCACGGTCAGGCGAGGCAAGGCTAATGCACGACAACGCAAGGCTAGGCAATGCACGGCAAGGCAAGGAAAGAGTAACGCAAGGCAATGCACGGTCAGGCGAGGCAAGGCTAAGGCACGACAACGCAAGGCTAGGCAGTGCTCGGCAAGGCAAGGAAAGAGTAACGGAAGGAAAGAAAGGCAAGGGAAAGCAAGGGAAGGCAAGGGTAACGGAAGGAACGGCACGGTAAGGGGAAACAAGGCTAAGGCACGACAACGCAGGACTAGGCAATGCACGGCAAGGCAAAGAAAGCGTAACGCAAGGCAAGGCACGTTCAGGCGAGGAAAGGCTAATGCTCGACAACGCAAGGCTAGGCAATGCACGGCTAAGCAAGGAAAGAGTAACGGAAGGAGAGGAAGGCAAGGCAAAGCAAGGCAAGGCAAGTGTAACAAAAGGCAAGGCACGGCAAGGGGAAACAAGGGTAAGGCACGGCAACGCACGGCTAGGCAATGCACGGCCAAGCAAGGAAAGGGTAACGCAAGGCAAGGCACGTTGAGGAAAGGCAAGGCTAATGCACGACAATGCAGGGCTAGGCAATGCACGGCAAGGTAAGGAAAGCATAACGCAAGGCAAGGCACGGTCAGGCGAGGCAAGGCTAATGCACGACAACGCAAGGCTAGGCAGTGCTCGGCAAGGCAAGGAAAGAGTAACGGAAGGAAAGAAAGGCAAGGGAAAGCAAGGGAAGGCAAGGGTAACGGAAGGAACGGCACGGTAAGGGGAAACAAGGCTAAGGCACGACAACGCAGGCCTAGGCAATGCACGGCAAGGCAAGGAAAGGGTAACGCAAGGCAAGGCACGGTCAGGCGAAGCAAGGCTAAGGCAGGACAACGCAAGGCTAGGCAATGCACGGAAGGCAAGCAAAGAGTAACGGAAGGCAAGGAAGGCAAGGGAAGGCAAAGGTAAAGGAAGGAACGGCACGGTAAGCGGAAACAAGGCTAAGGCACGACAACTCAGGACTAGGCAATGCAAGGCAAGGCAAGGAAAGGGTAACGCAAGGCAAGGCACGGTCAGGCGAGGCAAGGCTAATGCACGACAACGCAAGGCTAGGCAATGCACGGCTAGGCAAGGAAAGAGTAACGGACGGAAAGGAAGGCAAGGCAAAGAAAGGCAAGGCAAGTGTAACGGAAGGAACGGCACAGCAAGGGGAAACAAGCCTAAGGCACGACAACGCAGGACTAGGCAATGCACGGCAAGGCAAGGAAAGGGTAACGCAAGGCAAGGCACGGTCAGGCGAGGCAAGGCTAATGCACGACAACGCAAGGCTAGGCAGTGCTCGGCAAGGCAAGGAAAGAGTAACGGAAGGAAAGAAAGGCAAGGGAAAGCAAGGGAAGGCAAGGGTAACGGAAGGAACGGCACGGTAAGGGGAAACAAGGCTAAGGCACGACAACGCAGGACTAGGCAATGCATGGCAAGGCAAAGAAAGGGTAACGCAAGGCAAGGCACGGTCAGGCGAGGCAAGGCTAATGCACGACAACGCAAGGCTAGGCAATGCACGGCTAGGCAAGGAAAGAGTAACGGAAGGAGAGGAAGGCAAGGCAAAGCAAGGCAAGGCAAGTGTAACAAAAGGCAAGGCACGGCAAGGGGAAACAAGGGTAAGGCACGGCAACGCACGTCTAGGCAATGCACGGCCAAGCAAGGAAAGGGTAACGCAAGGCAAGGCACGGTGAGGAAAGGCAAGGCTAATGCACGACAATGCAGGGCTAGGCAATGCACGGCAAGGCAAGGAAAGCATAACGCAAGGCAAGGCACGGTCAGGCGAGGCAAGGCTAATGCACGACAACGCAAGGCTAGGCAATGCACGGCTAGGCAAGGAAAGAGTAACGGACGGAAAGGAAGGCAAGGCAAAGAAAGGCAAGGCAAGTGTAACGGAAGGAACGGCACAGCAAGGGGAAACAAGGCTAAGGCACGACAACGCACGGCTAGGCAGTGCACGGCTAGGCAAGGAAAGAGTAACGGAAGGAAAGAAAGGCAAGGGAAAGCAAGGGAAGGCAAGGCTAACGGAAGGAACGGCACGGTACGGGGAAACAAGGCTAAGGCACGACAACGCAGGACTAGGCAATGCACGGCAAGGCAAAGTAAGGGTAACGCAAGGCAAGGCACGGTCAGGCGACGCAAGGCTAAGGCACGACAACGCAAGGCTAGGCAATGCACGGAAGGTAAGTAAAGAGTAACGGAAGGCAAGGAAGGCAAGGGAAAGCAAGGGTAGGCAAGGGCAACGGACGGAACGGCACGTTAAGGGGAAACAAGCCTAAGGCACGACAACGCAGGACTAGGCAATGCACGGCAAGGCAAGGAAAGGGTAACGCAAGGCAATGCACGGTCAGGCGAGGCAAGGCTAATGCACGACAACGCAAGGCTAGGCAGTGCTCGGCAAGGCAAGGAAAGAGTAACGGAAGGAAAGAAAGGCAAGGGAAAGCAAGGGAAGGCAAGGGTAACGGAAGGAACGGCACGGTAAGGGGAAACAAGGCTAAGGCACGACAACGCAGGACTAGGCAATGCATGGCAAGGCAAAGAAAGGGTAACGCAAGGCAAGGCACGGTCAGGCGAGGCAAGGCTAATGCACGACAACGCAAGGCTAGGCAATGCACGGCTAGGCAAGGAAAGAGTAACGGAAGGAGAGGAAGGCAAGGCAAAGCAAGGCAAGGCAAGTGTAACGGAAGGAACGGCACGGTAAGGGGAAACAAGGCTAAGGCACGACAACGCACGTCTAGGCAATGCACGGCCAGGCAAGGAAAGGGTAACGCAAGGCAAGGCACGGTGAGGAAAGGCAAGGCTAATGCACGACAATGCAGGGCTAGGCAATGCACGGCAAGGCAAGGAAAGCATAACGCAAGGCAAGGCACGGTCAGGCGAGGCAAGGCTAATGCACGACAACGCAAGGCTAGGCAGTGCTCGGCAAGGCAAGGAAAGAGTAACGGAAGGAAAGAAAGGCAAGGGAAAGCAAGGGAAGGCAAGGGTAACGGAAGGAACGGCACGGTAAGGGGAAACAAGGCTAAGGCACGACAACGCAGGACTAGGCAATGCACGGCAAGGCAAGGAAAGGGTAACGCAAGGCAAGGCACGGTCAGGCGAGGCAAGGCTAATGCACGACAACGCAAGGCTACGCAATGCACGGCTAGGCAAGGAAAGAGTAACGGAAGGAGAGGAAGGCAAGGCAAAGCAAGGCAAGGCAAGTGTAACAAAAGGCAAGGCACGGCAAGGGGAAACAAGGGTAAGGCACGGCAACGCACGGCTAGGCAATGCACGGCCAAGCAAGGAAAGGGTAACGCAAGGCAAGGCACGGTCAGGCGAGCCAAGGCTAAGGCACGACAACGCAAGTCTAGGCAGTGCACGGCTAGGCAAGGAAAGAGTAACGGAAGGAAAGGAAGGCAAGGCAAAGTAAGGCAAGGCAAGTGTAACGGAAGAAACGGCACAGCAAGGGGAAACAAGGCTAAGGCAAGACAACGCACGGCTAGGCAATGCACGGCAAGGGAAGGAAAGGGTAACGCAAGGCAAGGCACGGTCAGGCGAGGCAAGGCTAATGCACGACAACGCAAGGCTAGGCAATGCACGGCTAGGCAAGGAAAGAGTAACGGAAGGAAAGGAAGGCAAAGCAAAGCAAGGCAAGGCAAGTGCAAGAAAAGGCACGGCACGGCAAGGGGAAACAAGGGTAAGGCACGACAACGCAAGGCTAGGCAGTGCACGGCAAGGCAAGGAAAGGGTAACGCAAGGCAAGGTACGGTGAGGCAAGGGAAGGCTAATGCACGACAACGCAAGGCTAGGCAGTGCACGGCAAGGCAAGGAAAGAGTAACGCAAGGCAATGCACGGTCAGGCGAGGCAAGGCTAAGGCACGACAACGCAAGGCTAGGCAGTGCTCGGCAAGGCAAGGAAAGAGTAACGGAAGGAAAGAAAGGCAAGGGAAAGCAAGGGAAGGCAAGGGCAACGGACGGAACGGCACGTTAAGGGGAAACAAGCCTAAGGCACGACAACGCAGGACTAGGAGGCAATGCACGGCAAGGCAAGGAAAGGGTAACGCAAGGCAAGGCACGGTCAGGCGAGGCAACGCTAATGCACGAAAAAGCACGGCTAGGCAATGCACGGCAAGGCAAGGAAAGGGTAACGCAAGGCAAGGCACGGTCAGGCGAGGCAAGGCTAATGCACGACAACGCAAGGCTAGGCAATGCACGGCAAGGCAAGGAAAGAGTAACGCAAGGCAATGCACGGTCAGGCGACGCAAGGCTAAGGCACGACAACGCAAGGCTAGGCAATGCACGGCTAGGCAAGGAAAGAGTAACGGAAGGAGAGGAAGGCAAGGCAAAGCAAGGCAAGGCAAGTGTAACAAAAGGCAAGGCACGGCAAGGGGAAACAAGGGTAAAGCACGGCAACGCACGTCTAGGCAATGCACGGCCAAGCAAGGAAAGGGTAACGCAAGGCAAGGCACGGTGAGGAAAGGCAAGGCTAATGCACGACAATGCAGGGCTAGGCAATGCACGGCAAGGCAAGGAAAGCATAACGCAAGGCAAGGCACGGTCAGGCGAGGCAAGGCTAAGGCAGGACAACGCAAGGCTAGGCAATGCACGGAAGGCAAGCAAAGAGTAACGGAAGGCAAGGAAGGCAAGGGAAGGCAAAGGTAAAGGAAGGAACGGCACGGTAAGCGGAAACAAGGCTAAGGCACGACAACGCACGGCTAGGCAGTGCACGGCTAGGCAAGGAAAGGGAAGGAAAGGAAGGCAAGGCAAAGTAAGGCAAGGCACGTGTAACGGAAGAAACGGCACAGCAAAGGGAAACAAGGCTAAGGCAAGACAACGCACGGCTAGGCAATGCACGGCAAGGGAAGGAAAGGGTAACGCAAGGCAAGGCACGGTCAGGCGAGGCAAGGCTAATGCACGACAACGCAAGGCTAGGCAATGCACGGCTAGGCAAGGAAAGAGTAACGGAAGGAAAGGAAGGCAAAGCAATGCAAGGCAAGGCAAGTGTAACAAAAGGCACGGCACGGCAAGGGGAAACAAGGGTAAGGCACGACAACGCAAGGCTAGGCAGTGCACGGCAAGGCAAGGAAAGGGTAACGCAAGGCAAAGTACGGTCAGGCGACGCAAGGCTAAGGCACGACAACGCAAGGCTAGGCAATGCACGGAAGGTAAGTAAAGAGTAGCGGAAGGCAAGGAAGGCAAGGGAAAGCAAGGGAAGGCAAGGGCAACGGACGGAACGGCACGTTAAGGGGAAACAAGCCTAAGGCACGACAACGCAGGATAGGCAATGCACGGCAAGGCAAGGAAAGGGTAACGCAAGGCAATGCACGGTCAGGCGAGGCAACGCTAATGCACGAAAAAGCACGGCTAGGCAATGCACGGCAAGGCAAGGAAAGGGTAACGCAGGGCAAGGCACGGTCAGGTGAGGGAAGGCTAATGCACGACAACGCAAGGCTAGGCAATGCACGGCAAGGCAAGGAAAGGGTAACGCAAGGCAATGCACGGTCAGGCGAGGCAAGGCTAATGCACGACAACGCAAGGCTAGGCAGTGCTCGGCAAGGCAAGGAAAGAGTAACGGAAGGAAAGAAAGGCAAGGGAAAGCAAGGGAAGGCAAGGGTAACGGAAGGAACGGCACGGTAAGGGGAAACAAGGCTAAGGCACGACAACGCAGGACTAGGCAATGCACGGCAAGGCAAAGAAAGGGTAACGGAAGGAGAGGAAGGCAAGGCAAAGCAAGCCAAGGCAAGTGTAACAAAAGGCAAGGCACGGCAAGGGGAAACAAGGGTAAGGCACGGCAACGCACGGCTAGGCAATGCACGGCCAAGCAAGGAAAGGGTAACGCAAGGCAAGGCACGGTGAGGAAAGGCAAGGCTAATGCACGACAATGCAGGGCTAGGCAATGCACGGCAAGGGAAGGAAAGCATAACGCAAGGCAAGGCACGGTCAGGCGAGGCAAGGCTAATGCACGACAACGCAAGGCTAGGCAGTGCTCGGCAAGGCAAGGAAAGAGTAACGGAAGGAAAGAAAGGCAAGGGAAAGCAAGGGAAGGCAAGGGTAACGGAAGGAACGGCACGGTAAGGGGAAACAAGCCTAAGGCACGACAACGCAGGACTAGGCAATGCACGGCAAGGCAAGGAAAGGGTAACGCAAGGCAAGGCACGGTCAGGCGAGGCAACGCTAATGCACGAAAAAGCACGGCTAGGCAATGCACGGCAAGGCAAGGAAAGGGTAACGCAAGGCAAGGCACGGTCAGGCGAGGCAAGGCTAATGCACGACAACGCAAGGCTAGGCAATGCACGGCAAGGCAAGGAAAGAGTAACGCAAGGCAATGCACGGTCAGGCGAGGCAAGGCTAAGGCACGACAACGCAAGGCTAGGCAGTGCTCGGCAAGGCAAGGAAAGAGTAACGGAAGGAAAGAAAGGCAAGGGAAAGCAAGGGAAGGCAAGGGTAACGGAAGGAACGGCACGGTAAGGGGAAACAAGGCTAAGGCACGACAACGCAGGACTAGGCAATGCACGGCAAGGCAAAGAAAGCGTAACGCAAGGCAAGGCACGGTCAGGCGAGGCAAGGCTAATGCACGACAACGCAAGGCTAGGCAATGCACGGCTAAGCAAGGAAAGAGTAACGGAAGGAGAGGAAGGCAAGGCAAAGCAAGGCAAGGCAAGTGTAACAAAAGGCAAGGCACGGCAAGGGGAAACAAGGGTAAGGCACGGCAACGCACGGCTAGGCAATGCACGGCCAAGCAAGGAAAGGGTAACGCAAGGCAAGGCACGTTGAGGAAAGGCAAGGCTAATGCACGACAATGCAGGGCTAGGCAATGCACGGCAAGGTAAGGAAAGCATAACGCAAGGCAAGGCACGGTCAGGCGAGGCAAGGCTAATGCACGACAACGCAAGGCTAGGCAGTGCTCGGCAAGGCAAGGAAAGAGTAACGGAAGGAAAGAAAGGCAAGGGAAAGCAAGGGAAGGCAAGGGTAACGGAAGGAACGGCACGGTAAGGGGAAACAAGGCTAAGGCACGACAACGCAGGATTAGGCAATGCACGGCAAGGCAAGGAAAGGGTAACGCAAGGCAAGACACGGTCAGGCGAGGCAAGGCTAAGGCAGGACAACGCAAGGCTAGGCAATGCACGGAAGGCAAGCAAAGAGTAACGGAAGGCAAGGAAGGCAAGGGAAGGCAAAGGTAAAGGAAGGAACGGCACGGTAAGCGGAAACAAGGCTAAGGCACGACAACTCAGGACTAGGCAATGCAAGGCAAGGCAAGGAAAGGGTAACGCAAGGCAAGGCACGGTCAGGCGAGGCAAGGCTAATGCACGACAACGCAAGGCTAGGCAATGCACGGCTAGGCAAGGAAAGAGTAACGGACGGAAAGGAAGGCAAGGCAAAGAAAGGCAAGGCAAGTGTAACGGAAGGAACGGCACAGCAAGGGGAAACAAGGCTAAGGCACGACAACGCAAGGCTAGGCAGTGCACGGCTAGGCAAGGAAAGAGTAACGGAAGGAAAGAAAGGCAAGGGAAAGCAAGGGAAGGCAAGGCTAACGGAAGGAACGGCACGGTACGGGGAAACAAGGCTAAGGCACGACAACGCAGGACTAGGCAATGCACGGCAAGGCAAAGAAAGGGTAACGCAAGGCAAGGCACGGTCAGGCGACGCAAGGCTAAGGCACGACAACGCAAGGCTAGGCAATGCACGGAAGGTAAGTAAAGAGTAACGGAAGGCAAGGAAGGCAAAGGAAAGCAAGGGTAGGCAAGGGCAACGGACGGAACGGCACGGTAAGGGGAAACAAGGCTAAGGCACGACAACGCAGGACTAGGCAATGCACGTCAAGGCAAGGAAAGGGTAACGCAAGGCAATGCACGGTCAGGCGAGGCAAGGCTAATGCACGACAATGCAAGGCTAGGCAGTGCTCGGCAAGGCAAGGAAAGAGTAACGGAAGGAAAGAAAGGCAAGTGAAAGCAAGGGAAGGCAAGGGTAACGGAAGGAACGGCACGGTAAGGGGAAACAAGGCTAAGGCACGACAACGCAGGACTAGGCAATGCATGGCAAGGCAAAGAAAGGGTAACGCAAGGCAAGGCACGGTCAGGCGAGGCAAGGCTAATGCACGACAACGCAAGGCTAGGCAATGCACGGCTAGGCAAGGAAAGAGTAACGGAAGGAGAGGAAGGCAAGGCAAAGCAAGGCAAGGCAAGTGTAACAAAAGGCAAGGCACGGCAAGGGGAAACAAGGGTAAGGCACGGCAACGCACGTCTAGGCAATGCACGGCCAAGCAAGGAAAGGGTAACGCAAGGCAAGGCACGGTGAGGAAAGGCAAGGCTAATGCACGACAATGCAAGGCTAGGCAATGCACGGCAAGGCAAGGAAAGCATAAAGCAAGGCAAGGCACGGTCAGGCGAGGCAAGGCTAATGCACGACAACGCAAGGGTAGGCAGTGCACGGCTAGGCAAGGAAAGAGTAACGGACGGAAAGGAAGGCAAGGCAAAGAAAGGCAAGGCAAGTGTAACGGAAGGAACGGCACAGCAAGGGGAAACAAGGCTAAGGCACGACAACGCACGGCTAGGCAGTGCACGGCTAGGCAAGGAAAGAGTAACGGAAGGAAAGAAAGGCAAGGGAAAGCAAGGGAAGGCAAGGCTAACGGAAGGAACGGCACGGTACGGGGAAACAAGGCTAAGGCACGACAACGCAGGACTAGGCAATGCACGGCAAGGCAAAGTAAGGGTAACGCAAGGCAAGGCACGGTCAGGCGACGCAAGGCTAAGGCACGACAACGCAAGGCTAGGCAATGCACGGAAGGCAAGGAAAGAGTAACGGAAGGCAAGGAAGGCAAGGGAAAGCAAGGGTAGGCAAGGGTAACGGAAGGAACGGCACGGTAAGGGGAAACAAGCCTAAGGCACGACAACGCAGGACTAGGCAATGCACGGCAAGGCAAGGAAAGGGTAACGCAAGGCAATGCACGGTCAGGCGAGGCAAGGCTAATGCACGACAACGCAAGGCTAGGCAGTGCTCGGCAAGGCAAGGAAAGAGTAACGGAAGGTAAGGAAGGCAAGGGAAAGCAAGGGAAGGCAAGGGTAACGGAAGGAACGGCACGGCAAGGGGAAACAAGGCTAAGGCACGACAACGCACGCTAGGCAATGCACGGCAAGGCAAGGAAAGGGTAACGCATGGGAAAGCACGGTCAGGCGAGGCAAGGCTAATGCACGACAACGCAAGGCTAGGCAGTGCACGGCAAGGCAAGGAAAGAGTAACAGAAGGTAAGGAAGGCAAGGGAAAGCAAGGGAAGGCAAGGGTAACGGAAGGAACGGCACGGCAAGGGGAAACAAGGCTAAGGCACGACAACGCAGGACTAGGCAATGCATGGCAAGGCAAGGAAAGGGTAACGCAAGGCAAGGCACGGTCAGGCGAGGCAAGGCTAAGGCACGACAACGCAAGGCTAGGCAATGCACGGCAAGGCAAGGAAAGGGTAACGCAAGGCAATGCACGGTCAGGCGAGGGAAGGCTAATGCACGACAACGCAAGGCTAGGCAGTGCCCGGCAAGGCAAGGAAAGAGTAACGGAAGGAAAGAAAGGCAAGGGAAAGCAAGGGAAGGCAAGGGTAACGGAAGGAACGGCACGGTAAGGGGAAACAAGGCTAAGGCACGACAACGCAGGACTAGGCAATGCACGGCAAGGCAAAGAAAGGGTAACGGAAGGAGAGGAAGGCAAGGCAAAGCAAGGCAAGGCAAGTGTAACAAAAGGCAAGGCACGGCAAGGGGAAACAAGGGTAAGGCACGGCAACGCACGGCTAGGCAATGCACGGCCAAGCAAGGAAAGCGTAACGCAAGGCAAGGCACGGTGAGGAAAGGCAAGGCTAATGCACGACAATGCAGGGCTAGGCAATGCACGGCAAGGCAAGGAAAAGATAACGCAAAGCAAGGCACGGTCAGGCGAGGCAAGGCTAATGCACGACAACGCAAGGCTAGGCAGTGCTCGGCAAGGCAAGGAAAGAGTAAGGGAAGGAAAGAAAGGCAAGGGAAAGCAAGGGAAGGCAAGGGTAACG